>NC_056747.1:1047321382-1047594703 GCF_019279795.1 Protopterus annectens
CTAAATTTCTTGACTGCATTAAGTCATGAACTACATACAGTACCGGCATCCCAACAATTATATACAACAAAAATACAAGTCTTCTCTCTTCTTTCTCAGTCTTCCCTACAAAGAAAATTGAATATAATGTCATTCACGAAACATCAGGTCCCAAGTGTGGGTTCACAAATCCTAAGATGTTTTCATTTCCCTCAACAAAAATATAAACCATTACCAAAAAAGAGCAATGGATTTTGTATCACGTTTACTAACAATGATCATCTTTAACCCATTGGAACTTGTAAGATGTCTGCCTACTTCTTAAATATAACTACATAATGTAGCTCTATACATAATACTGCAAATGTATATTTTTTTGCTAGCATAATACAGTGGAGTCTGAGGAGTTCTTGCACACTGTTGCCTTTCTCAGAGGATAAAAATAAAATATCCTGCAACAATGTAACTGTATGTCCTGAACTATTTTGTATACTGAAGCTTACTCGGATAGACTATGCTACTGAACAAATGCAAGGATGTATAAATTAATGTTGTTTGTCTTTTCGGCTTTTCCCGGTTAGAGGTCGCCACAGTGGAACTCTGGTCCGCTAATGATTGGCAGTAGATTTTTATGGTGCCGAGTTGCCAGCCCGACTCCCAACCTTCAGTGAAGGCACACCCACTCACGCATGTCTTTCGGAGGCCACTCAAGGATGTATAAATGAATAAAGTTCCCGATTACAAAAAACTTGCTCTCAGTGTAGCAGACCACTTGCACTGAGAGCAGGTCTTTTGGAATCTGGCCCCAGATTAAGCCTGTTTGTAACTTAGCCTCACACCGAAGTCAGTCAATTAAAAGGAAAGCAGGTCTTTCTGAATCACGGCAGACTTATGCTGACAACTCTTTTGGAATCTAGCCCAAATACATGTTGTCAACCTGACAGCTAAAGACAATTTCTGTCTTGTCATGATCCTTATTACTACTCATGTCTAAACTGAGAAAGGGAACCCAGGGGGATTATCAGTTAAACAGAAAAAGTGTGCACTTCAGATAAATTCCAAACTATCTTTTTTTTTTGTTTGTTTTTGCTCACACTATTTTACAGGTAATGTCAGTCATCTTTTCCATCTAGATGAACACACCTCCTCACCTTTAAAATAAAAGTCTTCCCATATCCAGGAATGTCAAATGTGTAGACAGCATCACCAATTTCCTGTAAATAAAAACAAATAAAATGCACATTTAAAATAATTTAAACACACTTAACATACCTACTATGAAAACGGTTAAACCTAGTTTACTTAGATCTGTTTGAATATCATTCGAAGCACCAATTCACAGAATATGCCATCTATGCCCCACTTTTCCAACAAATAGCAGCATACTGTATTAAAGTGAGTTCTTTGTGGAGGTCATCACCAAAACACATTTCAGGCCATATTTTTCCAACTGCATTTTACATACACTGACTGGATACACAACTATTAAAACTTAAAAATGGGACAGTGTAAAAGATGTTTAATCCGGTGACCCAAACTTGGAAGAGGAGCTGTATTAGATGAAAAATACATGCCCAGTACAAGTTTGCTGTAAAGCAAACACTACTGGTTTATGTCACTCCAGTATGATGGTACACATGCGTACTCTGCCTCAAAATGACAGGCGACATCACTTTAAAATGCCTGTGAGCACAGTGCTTAAACCTAGTGATAGTAGCTTTTCTTAAAAGAGCAGCATAAGGACAACAGCTGCCTACTTAATGAAGTATGTGTACTCAGTAAAAAATAGTGGAACTTCTAAGTTTTGTAAGAGGATGACCATCCATCTGTAAATAACCATTATGCATTGTAAACAAGAAAATGCAAAACTCGTTGACTTCAGTGGGTATACCCCATTTTTAGCTTATACATTCTACAATTCAGCTTTGGGGGTGGGGGGAATCAACATAACAATACACATGCCAAGCTTGATTACAAAAATTTGTATAGCTAAAACACACATTATATATACATACACAATTTGGTAGCATGTTAGCAATGGCTGTTGTGTTGTTGGTCAGTATCTTTTAATGCCATAGCACATTCAATGACATGTTTATAAGAAATGATTCCTGACATGTTTATAAGAAATGATTCCTCAAAGAACTGGGCTATTTTTTTTTTTAGTTGTGACTTCATTGAGAACCTGTACTGCTTTCTTCACCATTTCACAAGCTCAAAGCCATTTTTTCCCTTATTACTTCATTCTAATCATGCTTCGTTTGCAGCCATCCTTAAACGTTCTGCCACCATTCTGGTACTACATATGCATTAAACGGTTCACTGCTGTTTGCTGCATCACAACTAAAACGTTTCAGTGGCAAGTTTTTTTTTTTCCCAGCTACTCACCCTGCACATCACTAAAGAATGTGGTGCAATTCAGGTGTGGCGCAATTCAGGTGACTGTCTAAAATTCACACTAGCCATGTTTTCATTTTGGCTGATTTGTTACTGCAAGAATGGGTTTCTTTTAGCAAGCCTACAGCAAAAATATTTCAATTAGCTGGCCTACTGTTGCAAAGCATTTTCAGTTATGGAGTCATTTGCTTTATAGTTTGCTGGCACCATGTGAAGCCTTTCTGTTCAGCTAGCCTACTGTGAAGCAGATTTTGTTAGCTTACCTTGTAAAGATTTTTGGTTAAATTGTCTTATAGTGAAGAGTTTCTGCTGCAAAGTGCCCCCTTCCTGTATTCTGCCTGCTATTAAAAAATGAGTTTTTAATTAACCTGTTAATAAGAAGTTTTTTTAGCTGGCCTGCATCTGAACTGTGGTCAGCTTTGCCTAAGCAATTCAGATCCTATATCCCAGCTTGACATTCTAATTTCATTTCTATCAATCAATTCCTTCCCAGCATTTCTGACAAAGTACTCCGTAGGGCATTTTTAAAATTCTGTCAACTGTTTCTGTTCCCCAAAATACATGTTCTCAATTACCCACCCCCCCCCCACCCCCCGTTCCCATCACAATTCCAGCATTCGCTATCTACCAGATACTCCTCTGAAGTCTTCATGGGACATTAAAATACCTATACAAACACTTCAGTGTAAAAAATCCCTAAACTTAGACTTTGATGCATACTTGGGAGCCATACAAATATCCTCCCATTGTTCTTTAGTACACCATTTTTCCAGTCTCTCACCAATCTTTGGTAACATCATATGAATGATTCTTATGGTTATCATGCAATACTTTATATGCCCTACTAATTATCCCTTTTCAACAGCAACTACAGTTCTAGACTCAATTAAAAAATCTAGCAGAACTGGTCTTTCACTTCGCACTCTCCTATCCCTTCCTCTTTGCCTATACTCTGTTATCAATCCCTGGTAGGGAAGACTGTATCGAACCTGAATTCAAACTTGTTTGGCCTCATCACACTCTAGTACCTTTCCTTACCTAGATACTTGCTACAAATAACTGGGTTCCTTTACTAATTTTCTTCAGTAAAGTCCAGCCCCCTTCTTGCCAGTTTTCTATACCAATACTTATATAACCTCTATTGGTAGAGATTTTCTCCATTTTTGCACTGGCTTAGATTTTAGAATACTTCCTGCTGCTTTACAAATATAATACTCTGGATGATGGCCGCTATTCTCCTTAAAGGCCTGCATCCAAAATCCCACTCTCTCCCTATTTCCCGATCCTCCATCTCCATTCCCTTCCACTTTGACTTATAACCTTCTGCTTGAATTCTGTATATGAACCTGAACTGCATAGCTCTAAAGTAACCAGTCAAATCAGTTAATCTAAGCCACCTTGTTCTGCAGGAAGAATGAACATTTTCCACCCAGGAAATAAATTCCTTTAAACTCTATCTAATCATTTATAACATCTCCTCTGGTTGGTAAAATACACCTGACCAGTATACAAAACTTAAGGAATGAAAAATATCTTCTTGTACCTTACTATCCAAATCCATAATCAAGAGGTTCCAGCTTCTCAGATTTTACATGGTATTTTGTTTGACTCTCTTCTGAGATATCCTTAGTTGTCGTAATAGACCAAAATATTTCATCTTCTCATGTCCCCATAATTATCTGTATTGCCAAACCTCCATGTATGGGTAAATTGTTTATCATCATCACCTTTATCTTCATTTATATTTATATGACAAAAACACCTGAAACCGTTTCAAAATGTTTCACAACACTAAAATGTTCTTTTCTAGCTTTATCAAGTAAAAATCTCTGTAAATAAAGCTAACTTTGCTTGATTACCATACCAGTTACATCTTTGAATTTCTGGGTACTTCAGTTTCTTTGCTAAAGTTTCTAAATATAAAGTAAAGAGTCAAGAAGACACCCTTGCCAGGTTCTGCTGTTCAAACATAGTTTTGCCAGAGTTGAACCCTCCAACCTTAATTCCTGCCTCTGATCCTTAACATATGGTCCTTATTAACCCTATTACTCTATCATTCCATTATTAAAAGCAAATCCTACCAAAATAAAAAAAAGTTGGCATTTTCTTACACTTTGCCTCCCTCTGGATCATTATCATTCTATTAATATTGCCAAACTTTTTACCTCCCCTTCACAAAGCCACACGGATACACATGCAATAAGTTTTTGACAACATCTCTGCCTTTCTGATGAAAAGCTCTGAGCAGATAATAGCTCAAAGGGTACTCTCCTGTTATGAAAATACTGGCTGCTCTAAAATTAAAAAAATAAATAAAGAACAATCTTTAGATGATCTTACTATTAATCTTTTATCTTAATTTGAATCTTATGGTAACTATCATAAGCGCTTTACGACAACAAACTTGGTGAATAAAGCAACCAGAAAGTGATTGTACTACTGAACAAAGTCACAGAACTTGCAATAAATAAAATCTGAGGGGTCTGAGCACTTTATTTCAAGACCTTTAAATACAAAAAAACACATGCTACCACAGTTTTAAACTCATGATAAAAAAAAAAAAAAAATTACACACACACACACACACACACACACACACACACACTCACCTCTCTATATCTACGGGTCTACTTCACTTCACCTAAAACTCATTTGACTGATTCATTTCACCGATATTTTACAATGCTGAATTTAAACATACTAGACTGCACAGCCCGAGATACAATCAATGATTCAACAAACTACTACTCATCCACCTTTAGCTCTACCCCTTAAAGTGCCCAGCCCACTTGCTCAACCACTAACTCCACCAACCACATGAATCTCTACAGCTTCTCCCAAGTCATTCAATCTAGCACTAGGCTAGGAAATGCTAAAATCAAAGAAAGTCTCCTACATTGGATCTTGATAAATAAGACCAGTACTCCATATCAAGCAGGAGTCCTTCCATACACCCTTAGTGACCAACAACCCACCTTCTTACTAAAATACAAAATCCATGCCAACTCTACCCCACTAATACAAACTACCCGGAACAAAAATAACTTCGACCCAAACAAATTCAAACTAACTAAAATACCATAAATGGAACATATTAAAAGAAGTACCCCTAGAAGAAGCTGTAATCCAATTCAACAACACTTTGCTAAAAATCCTAAATGCCAATGCCCCACCTCGTACCACAAAACTCAAAATGGATACCGCCCCCTGGATCACCAAAGAGACTAAAAATAAGACCGCTCAAAGGAATAGAGCTTGGCATCACTGGAGAGCCACAAAAACTACAGCAACTAGAGAACAATTCCAAAAAATTAGAAATGAAACCAAAAAAAAACTATTCTCCAGGATAAAAAGAATTATTTCATACATCTGCAAAACAGGCACCAAAACAACCCCAAATAATTCTGGGCAGGAATAAACTACTTTACCCTGGCAAACCCTCCACCCCATCTCCTACCTCCACAGGCAAAATCACAGACATACCGGATTCATTCAACAAATACTTCATAGAAACCATCTCTAAACTAGTTCAACAACAACCCACTACTATTACTACTACTACTATTACCACCAATATCCCCAAACCTGCAGTCAGTTCCAAAACTACCTTCCAGTTCCAACCCATCCCTACCAATTATGTCAAACAATTACTATCCAAGCTTAAACCTACTATCCTAGCAGCGGATGGCATCCCAGCGGAATACCTCCATTTGGCTGCTAATAAACTTGCCTACCAAATCTCTACTCTACTTAATAGATCTGTATCAGAAAACACCATCCCACCAATCTGGAAAACCTCCTAAATCATCCCTTTACATAAAGGTGGAACATCCACTGACCTCACCAACTATCTCCCTATTGCCAATCCTGTCCCCACTAGCAAAAATCCTTGAAAATTGGTACACATTACCAGCTTATGCCATACCTACTTAATAACCAACTTCTCTCTCCTACGCAGCATGGATTCCACCCTGCCCACAGTACAACCACAGCCCTTCTTTCCTTTACAAACCTCATCAACCAAAACAGGCACTTAGGCAAACTAACCTCTGCCATATTCTTGGACCTGTCAAGAGCCTTCGATATGGTCAACCATCCTAAAATTACTCCACTCCGTTAGTAATCTTAACCTTAGTGATTTGCACACTAGCCTGGTTCCAAAACTATCTACATGGTAGACAACAAGCAGTTCGATGGGACAATCTATCCTGACTGTTGCTTATTGCCACAGGAGTCCCACAAGGGTCCATTCTGGGACCCCTTCTATTCTCCATCTTCATTAATTATCTCCACAGAATCTGACAAAATGAAACTGTTATACAATATGAGGACTACTCAATATAGTCTGTTCAGCCAAATATCCCACACAAATTCCTCTCCATTACCCAAAATGCCTTCCAAGTTACCGAAACCTGGTTTCCCAACAAAAAACTATTACTTAATCCCAAAAAAAAAGACCAAACTGTTGCTATTTAAACCAAACAAATCCACCTCAATGCCCAACACATTCAATACTGTGTCCAGAGATGGGACTATCATCTCTCCAGACACTCATACTACACTGCTAGGAGTGACCATTGACAACAACCTCAAGTTTTATCTACATATAGATCAAACTAATAGAAACATTCACAAAATACTGGGCAGTCTTTATAAAAACAAACCATTTCTAACTCAACCTGCTAGAATAACCATAGCTCAAACTCACCTCCTTCTCCACACTATGCTATGCCACTCCCATCTTCACCACCTACCCAAAACTGAAATGGCCAGGCTTAACATCTGCTACAATCAAACTGCCAAATTTGCTACTGGTGTTCCCTACCATGACTACCACTGTCATTCACTAAATCAACTTAATTGGCTTGAATTCCCAAATCTCCTCTCATTCCATCAGTTTTCTTTCACCCATAAACTCCTACTATTTCCTGAAAAAACCCCAGCACCATCTAATCGACTTAAACTACAAACTAATACCAGACAACTTCGTTCTAGTGATAAAAGACTAATCAAGGTGACCAAAACCAACAACACAGCACTCCCTCTTCCTAACTACAGAGGTAAAATTTGGAACTCAATACCTTCTACCGTTACCTCAGCCAACTCAATGGTTAAATAAAAAAAAAAAACTACTAAAAGAACACCTAAAACTCACATGGCTATGCCTTTGTTACCCACCAGATTGACCCATATCATACACACCCTCTGACCTACTCTCATGCTTCACCTCTATCCCTTGAAGGATTGTGACTCCTCTGTATAGTGCCTCACCTGCAAACACCCACGCCAAAACTCCGCAATTATGCACATTCCAACTTCAAACCCAACCACTTCTCACAGAGTTAACCCCAACATCCTCTCCCAACCTCCTCTTACTTGCATTTTTCTCAGTCAAAGTTATTAATGGAAACCAGTACATTTTAAGTACTACTATAACTTTAAACTATGGAATTTTGTTAAAACTTGTGACTACCAATGAACATTGTACTTTGTAACGTTAAAACTATGGAATCTCGTTAAATCGTGTTTTCTCCTATGAATACTTGCTTGCTATGTAGAAATCTCATACTTGTTTGTTCTTAATCTGTGGAAATAAATAGTAACAAAAACTCAAACTAAGAAAACAGAATTTACAGCGGCAAGGTAAAATCACACAGACCATTTGTTAGCGCTTTCGTACAAATAATCCAATGTACTTCTTCAGACAATATTACACAGTTAACCATGGTTTAAAAAAGTAAGTAATTAAACCAATTAAATACATAAATAAGTCATTACAAGATAATCCAACACTATTAAAGGGATATTCCTAACAATACATGAACATACAACTTTAAAAATCAAAACACAAATAAATACCATAATATCAAACCACTTAGTACTGTTCATAACAAACTACAGTGCTTTACAATTGATGATAAACTTTAACATTCAACCAAAAATGCTTGTTAATAAATATTATTTTAGATTTTAAAAAAACTTGTATCCATGAAAAGGCACATAGCCATCTATACATATATTGTTTATTACCTATCCAATGCTTTTAATTTTAATAAGCATTTAATGGAACATGCTTCATTCAAACCAGGATACACATGTGCATTTGTCTGCAATTGCCATATCAATTCACGTTCCTCACGCTTAAGTTGCCAGAGGCTACCTCGAGGATTTTTGTGAATACAATCAACTACAGTAAATTGAAAACTGTGTTCTAAATTCAATTATGTGCCTAGCCAGGGCATTAGTACTAATTCTCCTACCAATACTATAAATGTGTTCGTATACACGTTGTTTAAACGGGCACTCAGTTTTACCTAAATAAAAAGCTGAGCATTGTCTACAAGAAGCCAAATAGACAATGCCTTGGCTGTCACAAGTAAATAGCCCTTTGATAGAATATTTGGTCCCTCTAATTTTTACAAATGACCCAGTCTGGACATATTTGCAATAATTACAGCGTCCACATTTAAACATCCCCTGAGCATGTCTATATTTAATGCTAGGAGACTCAAATAACATTTTCAAATGTGGACCTCGTTTAAACGTAACCATGGGCCTCATACCAAGCAAATTCATAATAGAATGGTCCTCTAAAACGAGGTCCCAGTTGTTAGAATATTTCTAAGTTCAAATGCCTTATCTGTATATTGAGTCAAGAAAAGTACAGTTTTGTACCTACCATAAATGTAGATGTTCGAGTGTTCAGACTGCTGCAGTCATTACACTTGGGTTATCCTGCCATCAGGCGGTCCCGCAGTCGGCCAGAGTTCCAAAGTCTTGGTCCGGCGTCGGTTGCTGTCGCTTGTTCCCCGACGTCAGTGCGCCAAGGGTATACAAGATGCATCCAATGCCATTTTCTTCATTTTTTCTTGCCCCAGATGTCAGGTGTCCCCAATAGGTAGGCAATACATATTGCTAATAAAAAATGTACAAATAAAATAAAAACAATACCTTCAGTTACAAGCAAATACACCACAAAGGTTGTATAGGATAGAAAGGTATAGATAAGTCCAGCTAGTTCAGAGGGGATGGAGGGAGTCCATCTGGACTGCAGCAGTGTGAACACTCGAACATCTACATTTATGGTAGGTACAAAACTGTACTATGTTCATCGTGTTACACTGCTGCAGTCATTACACTTGGGTAGAATCCCAAAGCTGAGGTTGGGTGGCTGGTCTATAAAGAGTTAGGATTGGCTATGAGGCCCTGCAGGACTGCAGTGGCAAATTCTGCTCTGGATTTAGAGTAAAGAGGCAGGTGGTAATGCTTGGTAAAGGTGTGCACTGAACTCCAAGTTGCAGCCTCCAAAATTTCCTTGGTAGGTACTCCTCTGAGAAAGGCTGTTGAAATGGCTGTTGCCCTGGTGGAATGTGGCCTAATGGTATTTGGGACTGATTTTCCATGCTGTGTGTAACAGTAACAAATACAGTGTCCTATCCATTTGGATATAGTCTGCTTTGAGATAGCCTTGCCCTGTGATCCTGCAGCATATGCTACAAACAGTTGCTCAGTTTTCCTGAAAGCTTTTGTTTTGTCCAAGTAGAAGCGTAGCTGCCTGTGTATGCCCAAAGAATGCAGAAGTTTCTCCCCTTTATTCTGGGAGTTTGGATAAAAAGTTGGCAAATGGATGGTTTGGTTAAGAGCCACACTAGATATCACCTTTGGCATAAAGGTAGGGTTTGTCCTTAAAGAAACCCTGTCCAGATGAAAAATTATAAAAGGTTCCACTGCCATTAATGTCTGTAGCTCTGAGACTCTTCGTGCTGAAGTTACTGCCAGGAGCAGAGCTGTTTTCCATGATAAAAATTTTAGATTGGCTGTATTGGCTGGCTCAAAAAGTGGTAAGGTCAGTTTTTCCAAAACGAAATTGATGTCCCAAATCGGTGTTGGTGCTCTCCGGGGCGGTCTTATGTTTTTATCCCCTCTGAGGTACTGCTTTAGCAAGGAATGAGAGAATAAAGGAGGATCCATGTTGTAATGTGCTGAAATGGCAGAGGCGTGGATCTTAATAGATGAAAAGGATAGGCCTCTGTCCAGCATCTCAGTTAAGTATTGTAAAATCTGAGGAATGTTTGGAACAAGAGGGTCAAGGTTTTGAGCCTGGTTCCAGGCGCAGAATCTCTTCCATTTTTCTGAGTAAGCTTTCCTGGTGCAAGGCCTCCTGGCCTCCAAAATGACATCCATAACAAGCTTTAGAGAGAGGTGTTGCCTGTTTGGCTAATGTATCTGCCATGCAGCTAGGTTTAGGGTTTTGAGCCGACAGTGTAGGATCTGATTGTTTTGTTGAGTCAGGTGTGGAATTTGAGGCAAAATCCATGGTGGTCATTGAGCAAAGTTCCTTAAGATAGGGTACCAGTGCTGGCGTGGCCAGTCTGGAGCAATCAGGATCATCTGTGGTTTTTCTTGTCTGGCTTTTAGGAGTACCTTTGAAAGGAGAGGCAGTGGCGGGAAGGCATAAACCTTTAGGTTTTTCCAGCTGAACAGGAGAGCGTCCACTTTCCATGATTGTTTGTGATAAGTCCTTGTGCAGAATTTTTGCAGTTGGCAATTCAGTGGGGAGGCAAAAAGATCTATGTCTGGGCATCCCCATTTTTGCGTTACCATGCTGAAGATTTGTGGATTCAACTTCCATTCCTGAGGGTCCATGATATTTCTGCTTAGATCGTCTACCAGAGTATTTTTCTTTCCTGGCAGGAATTGTGCTTGCAGGTGAACTTGATACGTTAGAGCTGTGTTCCACAAGGTCATGGCTTGCCTGCATAGGGGATAAGAATGAGTTCTCCCTTGCTTTTTTATGTACCACATTACTGTGGTGTTGTCTGTCTTTAGTAGTAATTGTCCTGGATGCAGAAGGTCCTTGAAAGCTGTTAGGGCATTTTGAACAGCCAACATCTCTTTTTGATTGATGTGAAGATGCATCTGGTCTGTGGTCCACTTGCCCTGAATGCATTTTCCTGCCATGTGTGCTCCCCAGGCGTAATCCGAAGCACCTGTTGTTAGAGTTTGCCTGGCTGTTGGTTGGGTAAAAGGGTGACCCTTGTTTAGATGACATGCCTGTGCCCACCATCAAAACTCCTGTTGCAGCCAGGATATCATTGGTATTACTACTTCTAAACTGTGACGGTGTTGAGTCCAAACACTTTTTAGGTACCATTGTAATTTCCTCATATGCAGTCTGGCATATGGTATTAGTAGAATGCAGGATGCCATGAATCCCAGGGCCTATTGTAATTTCCTCATATGCAGTCTGGCATATGGTATTAGTAGAATGCAGGATGCCATGAATCCCAGGGCCTGCAGAATTTTTCTTGCAGGGAAATGGGACTTTTTTGCCAGTAATTGAAAATACTGAGTTAGTTGAACTTGTTTGTCTGGCGTGAGGTAAGCCATCTGGGCCGTTGTATTTAAGCTGGCACCCAGGAATATAATCTGTTGTGAGGACACTAGTTTTGACTTCCTTTCATTTACGGTGTACCCTAGGGAAATTAGCAACCTTTTTACAAACGCCAGATGCTGTAGAAGAATGTCCTTTGTCTCTGCTTGAATGAGGCAGTTGTCCAGGTATGGATATATTTGAATTCCTTTTTGTCTGCAAAATGCAATTACTGGTGCCAGGCACTTTGTGAAGACCCTGGGCACAGTAGATAAGCCAAAGGGCAGTGCAGAGAATTGGTAGTGCATTGTACCAGCTTTGAATCGGAGGTATCTTCTGCAATTTTGTCCGATAGGAACATGCAGGTATGCCTCTTTGAGGTCCAGAGTAACAAGCCAAGCCTTCTTGCCCAGCATGGGTAGAAGCTGCTGTAATGTCAACATTTTGAATTTTGGAATAGCCAGATAAGTATTCAGAATTGAAAGGTCTAGTATGGGCCTCCAGGCCTTGTCCTTTCTGGGGACCAGGAAGAGTCTTGAGTAAAATCCTTGTCCCTGTTGTGGTACTTTTTGAATAGTTCTCATGTCCATGAGGGCTGAAATTTGTTTTTGTGCCTCTGCCCATTGATTTTGTGGCAGGTCTGGCATTCTTTTTAGCCTTGGTAAAGTATGAAAGTGGAACCTGTAACCTTGAGACACAATATTCAGAACCCATTTGTCTTGGGTGATTGTTTGCCAGTTTTGAGAAAAAATTGCTAGTTTTCCTCCTAAGGGGGCTTCCAAAAGGGACGTGCTTGGCGTGCGAAGGTGAAAGTCATTGTGACTGTTTCCTGTAAGGTTGAGACTTGTCCTCACCTCCTTTTGGGGTTGAGGTGCCCCACTGTCATTGTCTGTTTGAGCCTTGGGGTTGAGATCTGTCTCTTGGGCGTCTGTATCTGCCTCTCTGTGGCCTGTCTGACACTGGAAAGGACCAATTCTTTGTTGGCCAATTTCTGCTAAACCGAGGTGGCTGTACCTGTAAGAAATCCTTGACTGTTTGCATAGATTTAGCTTTATCCTCCATTTTCTTTAACACCTCTTCTGCCTTAACACCAAACAAGATATCATGCTGTAAAGGAGCATCCAATAGTTTTGCCTTAACATGATCAGGTAAACTCTGTTCTTTTAACCAAGCATGTCTTCGAATCACAGAACCTGTAACTGCGGCTCGACATGAAGCCTCTAAAGAATCAAAACCACATTGCAGAGTATGTTTTCCCACCTGTTCAACTGCATGCAATACATCTTGCATTTCTTTACAATCAGGAGCATCTGAGCTTGCAAGCATTTTCTGTTTTGATGGAGCCATTAAATATTGTTGGTACTTAAGCATGTGAAACTGGCAATTTAAAGCTCTTACTGCTAAGGCTGCAGAACTTTCTTCCCCCATCTATCCAAAGCTCTAGAATCTCTATCAGAGGGCACTGGATTTTTTGCAATGGAAGCCTTAACCCCTTTTGGACCCTGGGAAATAGTTTCTGGATCAGCAGAAGGGTTTTTGTAAAGAAACTTGTGAGAGTCAGGGACTCAATAGTACCTGTCTGGCTTGGCTGGAGCAGGGGGCAAAGAATCAGGAGATAAGCTGGATTCAAAGAACACATCATTCACAATGTCTAGCACAGGTGGAATAGCCAGTGGCCTGTGCTGAGGCAATAAAAGGAAATCCCTGAGCCTTTTCTTGGATTCTGAGTAATCCTGACTTTCCCAATGGAAATGCTCCCTCATGGTATGTAAAGTTTCCCCAAAAGAATAATCCTTAGGAGGAGAGGCTGAAGGGATAGATTCTTCAGCACCAGAGTCCTCATAGGGGGGGTACAGAGTATCCCTGGTCTGAAGAATCAGAGGAAAGGAAACCTGATCAGAGGAATCATAGTCTGTATCCTGCCTAGGCCTTTTCTCAGGAGGGGGTGGGAACCCCTGATTAGAGTAATGAGGTATTCGGCCATTTTAAGCATCTGTTTCTAAGGCATGGAGGACTGTCCAGGAGAATGCTGTACTTGTTTCTTTGTCTTTAATGGTACCTGTGTCTTGGCTGTTGTTTTAATGGCAAGTTGTGAAGGTCTGAAAACACCCTCAGAAGCCGATGCCTGCTCAGCGGCTCCAGACCCATTTGAGGGATTAGTTTCCGTAGGCCCAATACCTTGAGTTTCCAGAGGCCTAGTTGTCTCCACATGGGAGTCGGAAGCGGCCTGTGGCTCTGAGGTAGCGGGTTTCAGGGGCTGCGAAAGTGCCTCACTGAGAACCGGCGATTGGCCTAGAAGAGGTTTTGTTGTCGGTTTTGGATCTCAGATGCCTGTCTTTATCCTTGTCTTTGCGTTTTTTCGGTATTGAGGCCGTTGGTTGATCCGATGGCATGGTATAATTGAACCTTCGGCCAAAGTAGTGCAAAGCAAAATCAAAACGTCTTTTTATAGTGTGTTTGTTAAATCTAGCACAAAACCGACAACTAGTGACGTCGTGATCAGGGCCTAGGCATGGAATACAGTAAGAGTGGAAGCCCTTATGAGGTATTTGCTTCCCACAAGAAATACAATTATTAACTTTTTCTGACATCGGTCTGAGGCAAGTAAAGTTTCCCCAATGGGGTACTTAACATTATTGAAGACTTCGGATCTGAAATTCGACTTCGAAAATCGCAGGAGTCGGCCGACCGGCACTTGCGAACTGCTTCTGCTTCGGGCACCGCGCGGCAAGAAAGATTGAAGAAAATGGCGCCGGATGCATCTTATATACCCCTGGCGCACTGACGTCAGGGAAGAAGAGACAGCAACAGACTCCGGACCAAGACTTTGGAGCTCTGGCCGACTGCGGGACTGCCTGATGGCAGGATAACCCAAGTGTAATGACTGCAGCAGTGTAACACGATGAACATCTGGTAATGTAACTGTGACTACCTTTCTCCTGTATATCTTGAACATTTGCTAATACATCTACTAGGCTAATAGTTTCACTATCGGTAATATAACCTCTTGTTAAGATAGGTCTAAAATGTCCTACCTTTCTCTTATGTTGTACTTCATCAATAAGGTGGTCAATAAGGGAAACTGGATAACTTCGGTTAATAAACATTGTTTTCAAATTTTGACATTCCCACAAAAAATCATCATCACAAGAGGTCATTCTAGAAGCTCTAACTAACTGACCTTTTACCACCACTCTCTTTTGGTGGTATGGATGGTTACTTTGGAAATGTAAAAAAGAATTGCTATATGTGGGTTTCCTGTAAATTTGTGTTACAAACCTATTGGCCATTACATCCTTACTAAGATTAATGTCTAAAAATGTTATATTAGAACATCTGTATTGAAAAGTAAATTCCAAAAAGTTTGTAAAGGATGTCATAATCTGGACTAATTGGTCTGCATCACTTTCGTCGCCCCTCAGGATGAAAAACATGTCATCCTGATATCTGGTGTACCATGCAACTTTTTCCTTAAAGATGGAATTTGGAAATAAACATGTTTTCTCCCAAAAAGCCATGACAGCATTGGCAAAACTGCTGCCACACAGGGAGCCCATGGCTATCCCTGATATTTGGAGAAAATACTTCCCCTTAAACAAAGATTGTTACTTAAAACAATATCTAAAAGAGAGGTGATGAGATCTACTTCTACACCTACTACTTGTTTAAGAAGAAGAAATTCTCTCACCCAGTCAATACTAATGTCTTGAGGAATAACCGTATATAAATCTTTGATGTCGACAGTCAAAAAACTATAAGATGGATCAAATGCCAGGTTGTCTAAATTTTCCAAAAAGTGCCAGGAATCACGGCAAATTTGTGATTCTGTTTGCAAAGGTGACTTCAGTTTAGAATCCACCCACTTCGCACAGGCATAAGTAATGGACTTGTGTCCATCTATAATAGGCCTTAGACATGGGTCACTTAAATTTTTGTGCAGGTTGGGTGTGCCAAAAATAACTGGTATTAAAGGTGCCTGCATACTTAAATACGGATACGTTTCAATGGAAATAGAAGCTTCAATGAATAAGTCGCTCAAAAACATTCTAATACATTGGTATGCTTGATTTAGCTCATTCAAAGAAACTTTGGCATACTTGTCACTAACCAACAAGTTGTACATTCTTCTACTATATTCTGCCTCATCCATGAAGATTATGCCACCACCTTTATCTGGCTGCATTACTCGAACATTATGTGTTTTTACATAAGCAATAAATTCCCTTTCTGCCTTAGAAATGTTACAACTTTGACCTAAACAATTATTATTGTTATTAACAAAAGCTCTAAAGTGCATTTCAGACATTCTTTCAAACAAGGCCAGAGTCCCCTGTAATGGGGGATTAAAACGTTGGACACTCGCTCATTTGTTGTTATGCTAGTATTATTACCAAACATAACATTTAAGTTCATTTTGCGCACAAACACCTTTAAATCACAAATGATTTTAGCTAAATTAGGTTTAAAGTTCGGCACAAAATTAAAGCCTTTAACTAAAAATTTGACCATACATTGTGGAATACTGATCGAACTAAAATTGTAAATATTAAGTCGCCCTGGCTACTTTTGTAAATAATTAAGTTATCTGGCTGATTTTCATGCGCTACCTCCTTCGGCAGTTGTTCATTCTCCTCTGTTTGGAGTTGCGGTTGGTATATTCCGCCCTGTTGGCAATCGTGTTGTCGTCTTGGTGAAAATCCTGACCAGCAGTATTTTGAGAGTTAAATCCATTAGACCGTCGGCCATACTGGTGGGTGCTGATTATTTTTAATCCTCTCACTACGCCAGACTACGGGGCTGCCCTGGTTGTTATTAGCATGGCTAATGTTGATGCTGTCATCAGAAGGAGCCATTGTCTGATTATCAGTCTCCAAGGTAACCATAGAGTTATGTGAGGCTTTATTAATGCTAGATCAGGATAAGCAATAGTCTGATCATATTAAAGCCTATCTCTATTGAGTTTACGTGATTTTGTGTTCACAATCTTAGCCATGAGAGAATCTATACTTGAAAAATTTCTGCTAAAGTCATACTCATACCTATTAAACTCGGGGCCAATCTTAATGTCATTTTCAAGCTTTTTCTAATTGCCCCTTGAGTTCAGTCATTTGTTTGTCATAATTAATAATAAGAATTTCAAGAAAATCAAGACCTTGCTTATTAAACATGTCAATTAGTAAATGAAATTATGAATTCTTAATGAGGCCAGAAGGATATTTCCACTGCCTTAAGCCTTTCGGAACCAGTTTATGATTGATGCACTCTCTAAAATAAAGAATTTCAATCTGCAACTTCTTAAATTTAAGTAATTTGCTGTCAAAATATTTTAGGTGAGAAACAATATTGCTCACTGAAGCTTGCTCACCTCTGTTATTACTCAAGTCATCAGAACCAAACTGAAATGGTGTTTTGATGAAATCATTAAGCAAAGGCACAAGAAGTCTATTTGCAGATGTATTACTTGCTTAGTCATTATTAATATTGCCATTAGAATGTGTTGAAATATTTGTTGTTACACACTTGGTATTTCTTCCACCCGTAATGTTGGAGTGGAAGCAAGCACTCTGGCTGATGTATTGTGTAAAGCACCTGGATTGGAAATAGAGCCACTACCAGTTCTGTTCACGGTTCCCTGTTCGGAAATTCTCCTCGACAGGTCATCCACTTTGTTGGTTAACTGCTGAACTAGAGCTGTAAGGGCTCCAACAACATTCGCCTCTGATAATGGACTACCAAGCCCACTCCCAAATCCATCCGTTTGATCTTGCGAAAATAAAAGCTGGGAGTGTGAATTATTACCTTCCGCCATCAAATACCACTGAACAAATAGTAACAAAAACCTCAAACTAAGAAAACAGAATTTACAGCGGCAAGGTAAAATCACACAGACCATTTATTGTTAGCATTTTCGTACAAATAATCCAATGTACTTCTTCAGACAATATTACCCAGTTAACCATGGTTTAAAAATTTAAGTAATTAACAGGTAATAAACAATGTATGTATAGATGGCTATGTGCCTGTTCATGGATACAAGGTTTTTTAAAATCTAAAATAATATTTATTAACAAGCATTTCTGGTTGAATGTTAAAGTTTAACATCAATTGTAAAGCACTGTAGTTCATTATGAACAGTACTAAGTGGTTTGATAGTATGGTATTTATTTGTGTTTTGATTTTTAAAGTTATATGTTCATGTATTGTTGGGAATATCCCTTTAATAGTGTTGGATGATCTTGTAATGACTAATTTATTTATTTAATTGGTTTACTTACTTACTTTTTTAAACCATGGTTAACTGGGTAATATTGCCTGAAGAAGTACATTGGATTATTTGTATGAAAGCGCCAACAATAAACGTTCTGTGTGATTTGACCTTGCCGCTGTAAATTCTGTTTCCTTAATCTGTGGAGCTTTTCTCCCCGGGCCTCTGATGAAAAAGGACATGTATCCAGTCGGACTCTCCCGGTCAACAAATGTAAAATAAAATAAAAATAAATAATAAACAACCCCCTCACACAACCTCTTGTCCTTCCACCCAATCCACTTCTCCTATCTTTTCCTCAACCATGAGACTCTCCATCCTCTACCTTAAGTCTCTACAGATTTTACTGACCTCACTGGAAGAATCATTCCTATAATGGCTGGCATAGAATTCTCATTTCATACTCAAGTTCAACCCATTTTCCTTGTTCCATTTCCTCACTGTCTTCTACTAGTGACTTAATCCTCAAAGGGCATCTGTTTTTGTATTTATGCATGGCCAGTACTATCTACCTACTGCCTTAGAAGCTTCCAACCTCACTTTACCTAACGTCTTCCCCCTCTCTCTCCGCACATACCTGACACAGAACTTTTATATCCTCTTCACACACTGTTTTCCCTGGCCAACCGGTACATACCTTACAATGTAAAATAACGTGGTGAAACAACAATCTTATCTAACTTTCCTTTCTGGAAGCATCAAGGTAGTCTACCCTGCCAGTCCAACAACTCAGACATCTTGGTCTCAAACTCTTGCCAGGTTTTTAAAGCATCTCCCTTAGAGAAGTGAAAATGTTAATCCTTCATAGTTACCTTTGAATCACCTAACAACGGGTAGCCACATCTCTAGAGAACCCTATATCCCTGCCTTGTACACAAAGTAACAAAATCCTGAATTATGCCAGGCAAGTCTTTACCTGCCTCATTAAGGAATATCACACAATCTATGAACACATTAATATTTTGTAAAACTTCTGATCCCATTTTGAGACTTCTCTCTAACAAGCTTTGCCTTTTCCTGAATCCTTGGGCTAACATTTCTATTATAAATAGGAATACATCATTCGGAACAGCGGACACCAGTGTCTTATGTTCCTATTGGCCTCAGCTACCCTACACAAGCTACCATTAGCCATGACTTTAAGCATGGGGCCTCTGGTACAAATGCTTCACCTGACAAACCATTTTGTATATACATCTCTTAATACGGAATCCAAAAAAGGGATGCCTACCTGTGTCAAAAGCCTCTATATCAATACATTTTAGCTGATCTGAACTTTCCATTCTCAACCCCTTCCATGAAACCTAACAAGGGTTTCAAATGATCTACTGACCACCTTCTTTTCATGAACTCTATTCCTCCTGGTTTATTACTGGGACAAGTGTTTTCAACCTAGTTGAGCATATGTTTTGGCATGTATTTTTATGACCAAAATTTGCTAACAGCAGAGCAGGTAAAACCCTTCTTTGTTTCTCTTATGGAAGAACTACTACCACAGTTGTAAATCATGTAGGGACCCCAACACCATCAGCAAATAGCCAGATCCTCCATCACCTCAATCCCCACCACTCTGCTGAACCTTGTATGAATCCCAAACCCATTCCCACCTCCAGCGTTCCAATTGTGTAGCTTCTGTCTAAAAAGTATTCAGGATGCCTGCCTCAATTTTCTAACTTTTACCACTGAAAGCCAAGCAATAGACACCTCTCTAAGCAAGTTCTGCTATAATCCTTTGCAGTCCAGCTCTTTCAATCTTGCCCGTAAACACACCTCTTCCATACACCAGCCTCTAATTAGTCTTCTGCTTATCTCCTAATTTTAGCTTATACTAGAGGTGGGCAAGCCAGAGCTGGCGGAAGCCCATTTATAAGCTCAGCACGGACTCATGATCCACCAAGTCAAAGAGCCAAGCAAGAGGTGAGCCACAATCTATTTTTTCTTTTAAGTAACTACGGACTGTTGATTCAGACCAGAACTGAAAGCTCAAAATGCTTTCTATAAAGTCCAATCTGTTTACCTAAGCATTGTGTTTGGTTGGAATTCCAGAGAGGATATTGACACATTGCTTAAGCACTTGAAATAGTCCTCTTTCATGCAGAATATTTAAAGATGCTGTAATTGGGCAATTATTTAAAAAAAAATTTGCAGCTCATTTTTAAGATTAGGAGTGCATTATTTCCTTTACTCCAAAGTGCTTGCGTGCTTCTACGGAGCGTGTTTCAGTAAGAGAGAGAGAAAAAGAGAGAGCGAGATAAGGAGTGCGTGGAAAGCACTAACATGGGCAGATTTCTTTTGTTTCTCTGTTTTTAATGAAGTAAGCTCCAGTCTTTCAACTGTCCCTTTTTTAGCTTAATGCAGTAAATCTCAGAGATGTTTGGAGGCATGTGTGTGTGTTCAACAGCAACATGTTGAAATTATTATATTATAGCAGTTTCTTTTTTTCTTTCACATTCCTCACCATCAAGCTTTAGAGATGTGCACAGAAGTGGCTGCCTTTTTGGAGAAGGGGCATGGAGGCTTTTGCACATGAAAGCACAAAGTCATCTTATGACCACTGCTGGCAAATAGAAGTGCTATGACTTGTTGGGCAGTGTATGTACCAATCACAAGTTGAAATATCAAAATTTTACTGTAGTTCTTAAAATTTTCATTCTTTTCTCATTGAAAAATGAGTGCACAGAAAAGGGCACCATTTGGGAAGCTTACAATATAAGACACCAAAGGGAAGTCATGGTTGACATGGTTTGTTGGAACTATCTATCAAAGAGCAAAGTTTGCCATTATTATTAGTATACGCTGTTGCAACTTCACAGACAGAAGTGGTATACCTTCTAACAAGAGGCACAGTCCACTTGGACATGGGTTATTAAGAATACTGACTTTTTTTTTTGTTTTTGTTTTTAATAACACCACAGTGGTGCAGTGGTTAATGTTGTCCCATCACAGCAAGAGGTTCTCCGATTTTATTCTCAGCTGGAGCTTCTTTTGTGCGGAGTTTGCATGACCTCCCTGCAGTCAACTGAGTTTTAAAGACATGCAGGTAGGTGAGTGTGTGAATGTGTGCCCCTTCTGTGAAGGTTGAGTGCCGGGCTGGCAATTCAACACCGTAAAACTCCACTGCCATTCAATCTGCGGACTAGTGATCCACTGCGGTGACCCCTAACCAGGAAAAGCCAAAAGACATTGCTTTTTTTTTTTAATTACTGCAGGCTGCCACAATAGAACTGAAATATGGCTTCTTAAAAACCCAGCATTTGACAAGGATTTTGCTATTTCATTTAGGTAGTGTATCTAGATTTACACTGGGACCGTTTAACATTTCTTGCAAACTGATGTGAAACTACTGTGAACTAAAACAGACCAGAAGAAAAAAAAAATGCATTTTTTTCACTAGCCAAGGGAACATTTCTGTTACTGCACGCAGACTTTGTACTTGTATGGTGTGCTTATTATAATTTTTTCCTAATTTTTTTCATTGTCAGCAGGCCTAAAGCTTGGGCACAGTGAAGGAAGTGGCTGGTTGCAAGCTGTTAGGGAATGCAATGAACGTACTGTCAGCATTTATTCATTTAAATGAACAACTAAATTCAAATAAACTAGAAACTAAGTGGTCTAATAAGGTCCAACAAGGCCAATTATGAGGTCAGGATAGCCTCTCAGGCCAAGGACAATCCAAAGTCTTCATCATCTACGTCAGGATCTTTAAAGGTAGCACACAGCAGTGGGTAGAACTGGTGGTAAATGGTATAACCTTCAAAGACCAGGGTAACATAGCAACTTTAGCTGATAAATTTAGCTCCAACTTCACCACTACCCCCTGTGAAATCCCTTCTAGCATATCCCCCCCATGCAACTATCAATGGGGAGCAGGTCCTGGCAGTGGTCACAAAAGTGAAAGACACTGCTTCAATGGGTCTCAACAATATCCCTTGTTGCCTCCAAAATAGCCTCAAACATGACCCAGCAAGACGGCTAGAGGCACTGTACAACTACAGCCTCAAAAGAGGAATGAAGGGCTGCAACAGTCATCCCTCTCCACAAGGGTGACCATCAATCACCCCTGGGAATTTCAGGTCGATGTTTAACTGTGGAATAACATTTCTATCAATTGGCTAAACATTGAACCTTAACCATCAAATGTTCATTCAGAGAATGTTCATTTTTCACCAGGGAAAGTAACTAGTTAGCCAACACTTCCCCATCTCACACAACGCAAGATTTCAAACCTACCTAGATGAGGGGCTTCACCCTCCCCCCACACCCCCAACTATATATACCAACTCTGAGACTGCACTACAGTGGGGAAAAGGGTAGATGAGGAAGGGATGGCCAATTAGTTACTTTCCATTCGTTCAATGGACGTTTGATGGTTAGGAGTTAATGTTTAGCCACTTGATGGAAATGTTATTAGACGGTTAAACAGACCCTGGAACTACAGACCCATCAGTCTGATAAGTCTAATATAAAAAGCCATGGAACAAATTATTATGGAAATACTCAGCAAGGACACTGGCAACCTACATTATACTGGAACCATCCCAGTTTGACTTTGTCAAGTGAATATCTTGCCTACTCAACCTGGTAGACTTACAGAGGGTTAAGCATAAAAACGGAACAGAACAGATGAGGCAGCACTTAAATAACAGAACAATAAATTAATAAATTTAATCAATGTAAAGCGCTTTTCGTTTGTGTAGCTTACACAAACTTCTTCAGACATATAATAGCAGATAGTGTGTGCCTTATAAACACAAACAGGCATCAGCTTAATGAAGCAATTAAACAATAAAATACTAATTAACTTTAAAAGAAGCTATACTAAAAAGTAGTACTGATAGTGATAATAGTAGTAGTAGTACAGAACCACTTATAGTACAGGCTGCTGTGTGTTATAACCTAATACATGAAAACTAAAAAAAACAACTATAAGAACGATAAATTCGAAAAATAAAAATATTAAAACAACAGTACTTGAACAAATTAAAGTAATATGATATAATTTCCACACAAGTTCATCTTAATAAACTTTTAATCTTCAAAATACTGCTTATAGAGCAGTTTTCATTTAAACCAGGGACATTGTATGCGTTTAATCTAATCTGCCAGATGAGTTCAAGCTCTTCCAATTTTAAGCCAGTTGGGCCCCCTCTTTTGTTCTCAGTGATCTGGTCTATCACCATAAATTTAAAGGAATGGTCTGGGTGGCAAAGGACATATTTCGGCAAGGCGTTGTCGTGTTTGTTTTTTCTAATGGCATAGATGTGTTCATAAATACGGTCACGGAGACGTCGTTCCATCTTACCAATATAGAATGCTAAACAACTTTGACATTGAGCTAGATAAATGATCATTTTGGAGTTGCAATTGACTCTGTTTCAATCTATATGTATAACCTTCTAGCTTGAACCTATTAGATTCCGTGACATATTTGCAATAATTGCAAGATTGGCATTTATACATACCTACAGATCTACTTACACCCTGCTTCAGTTGTTCAAACAATACTTTAAGGTTTTTAGCTTTTCTAAAAATTACTTTTGGTTGGTCACTGAGTCTCTGGCACACACTATAGTCACTCCTAAGTGCTGCCCAGTTTTTACATAAAATCTCAGAGCAATCCTTACTATTCGTACTATAGGTTGTAATAAACGCTGGCCGTTGAGCATGTGGGTCAAGAAAGACAGTGTAACTTTGAGACGGTGGAGTGTCTATCCTATCATTGTACTGTTGTTGCATGTGTACCCCATCTAGAATGGGTTTGCAGACACGTCGAAGGCGTTTATGCAATACTTCTTCTATGATGTCACTATCCATATGGTCAGGGTAGCCACGATGAAGAAACATGTTCTTAAGAAAGGAACATTCTGCTTGAAAATCTTCATCAAGAGTGACAATACAGGCTGCTCTGACCAATTGGCCCTTAACGACTGCTCGCTTTTGATGATGGGGATGGCAACTAGAATAATATAAGAAAGAGTTTGAATAAGTACTCTTTCTATGAATCCTAGCAGTAAATCTCTGGAGGCTCAAATCCTTATTCAGTTGGATGTCCAAGTAGGCTATGGTCATGGTGTTAAATGTGAAAGTGAACTGTAAAAAGTGTGTAGTGGTGTTGAAGTAGTTCACGACGTCACTAATTGTACTCTCACCATCTAACAATATAAAACTATCAAGGTAACGAGTATAAAAAATAAATTTATCCTTGAATTTACAATTATTAAAGACATATAGATGTTCCCAATTAGCAATGACTGAATTGGCTACACTTGCCCCACATGGGGAGCCCATTGCAACCCCGACTTGTTGCAGGTAAAAATTGTCTGCAAACATGAAGTAGTTATTGTCAAGGATCAACACCAGTTATTCATTCACCAGTGACATCTCTGCATTCTCAGCCCCATTAATTCTCAAGAATTGGTTGACCCATTCCAAAGCTGTGTCATGTGGAATGCATGCATACAGATCTTTGACATCCACAGTAAGGAAGTTGTAGTTAAAGCTAAAGTCTAGATGGTTGATTTTGTCAAGAAAAGCCCAAGAGTCCTTACATATGTGGTTAATCTTAGCTAAGTACTTCTGTAATACAGCATCCACGACTTTTGCACATGGATACGTAGGTGAACCCCTACCATCCAAAAGTGGACGCATAGGGGGGTTACCAATATCTTTGTGCAATTTAGGTATTCCAAACAAGTGGGGAAACCTAGGATAAGATGTACACATAAAATCGAAGATACTCTGGTCTATTCTACCTTCGATAAACATTTCCTCAATGCTGTTCTTAATAGTATTATAAGCCCCATTAGTCTCAGATCTTGAACTAAGAAGGTAAGATGGGCTATCCAATAAGTAACATTCTTGCATTATAATTGTCACTGTCAAAGATAACTAGGCCCCCACCCTTGTCTGGTTTACAAATCCGAATGTTGTGCAATTTGATAGTATCTAAACAGTCCTTTTCAGCTTTAGAGTTGTTGCCAAATGTAGGGAAGTTGCACCTTGACTTAAATTTCTGGCGGATGTCGAGCTCAAATAACTGCTCAAAAACATTTAACAGTGGGTGCAATGGTGGATTAAAGACGCTAGGAGTTCTGAAAGGGTTATTATTTGAAACTATGTTGTCACCTATCATTAAGTTGAAGTTGAGTTTCCTAGTGAAAAGTTTGATGTCAATTATAGTTTTGACTAAGTCTAACCTTTGTGCGGGAACATAAGTGTAACCCTTTGAAAAGAGCTCTACTTGATCTTGTGTTATGGTTACTGTACAGTAATTATAAACCTTAAAATCGCCATCAATATTAGTCAGTATTATTGGTGAATCAAGAGACTCTACATTGTTCCCCTCATTGTGATTTGTACCGTTACACATGAAAGAATCCTCAACAAAAATGCCAGATAGGTTATGTCCATAAGTTGGTGAAACAGAAGAAGCAGTGTCAACTTTAGCAACTGAAAATCAGTAGCCTCCAAAAAAGGAACTAGTTCCTGTATTGTTTCAGATTCCGTTTGCCAGTCTGGTTCAGTCTGGTTGGTGGTTGTTTCAGCCTGGCTCCTAAAAAATTCGAGTTATTAGATCTCAAATTGTAGTGACTGGAACCATGATTGTCTTGTGCCCTTTCAGTCCTTCTGAGATCATCCTGTGGGCCTGCGTCTATGAGGTCATCGTTGCCCGGTGAACGGTTATCCAAAAGTAGCTGGTTGTGGTCATGATTATTGTTGGAAAATGATGATAAAGTACTGTTATTATTGGAAGCTTGAACTGGACTCAATGAACCTTTCCAAACTTGGGCTTGTGGTGGAGGAGGGTAAGCGGTACCCTCATTATACGCCTTTACATCCCTATCTATCTTTTTAATCTTGTTTTTCTTAAGTTTGTCAAGATATTGATCTATACTAGTAAACATTCTGTGATATTCATATTTATAGCGGAAAAATTCATGATCTAATTTTATCCTGTCATCCAAGTCGACAACCTGCAAGCTTAAAGACTCTACCAATAAAGAATAATGCTTTATCATTAATGCCAGTAAAACAAGAGCCCTGTTGCTCAAATAGTACTATTAAGTCTTTAAGAAATGCTGAATTTGTTGCCAAACCGGTGGGGTACTGGTAGTGCCTTAAACCCTTAGGGATGATTTTACGTTTAAGGCACTCTTGAAAATATATTTCCAGTTGTGTCTTTTTTAATTTGACTGACAGTTTGTCAAGTACCTTCAAATTATGAGAAATGTCTATGTACTCACAGTCTCTGTCAGTAGCCGGTGGCCTCAACCCTTCAGAAGTCGGAGAAAATGAAAAATGATCAACAATCCAATTCTTTATGTCCGGTAAGTGACCCACATTGGTGTTGTTTAATGCAGAACGGTTACTTAAAATACCAGGATCCATGATAGGCGTGTTAGAAAGATTTGCGTTAGAATTAGCCATTAAAGTTAAAGGTGCTTTATTTGGTTGTGAAATAATCACTTTGTCTGGTGCAGTCTTACAAACAGATGGTTCGTCAGGTATAGATGAGCGGCTGGCTGGAATGCTCCTCTGCCCACACACAAGGCCCGGTGATCTTGTCAAGCAACCAGCGGATGTCGTTGAGTGGCTGGCCGGAATGCTCTTCTGCCTGCACACAAGGCTTGGTGATTTAGACGAGCAACCAGTGGAGGCATTAGCTGAATCAACCACAAAGTTGTCCTGTGAAGTTAGGTGGATCGGAGGCGCAGCTGAACCGGCGTATTGGTGGTTCTACAATTTGTCCAAACATTCAAACAAGGCATCCATACGATGCATAAGAGCGCCCAGTGTAATAGTAGAAGTTCGGACTGAACTTTGGATGAAGCAAGGGACATTGTCACTTGTTATGCGTGGGACATTATCGCTTATAGTGTTGTTAAAAATCTCTGGTGTGTTCGCAAACACAGAGCCGCCATCACTAGCTCCTGAATCGGATGCCATAAATAACTAAGAAAACAGACCAGAGGCTACGACAAAATGTTAAGCACAAAAACGAAACAGAACAGATGAGGCGGCACTTAAATAACAGAACAATAAATTAATAAATTTAATCAATGTAAAGCGCTTTTCGTTTGTGTAGCTTACACAAACTTCTTCAGACATATAATAGCAGATAGCGTGTGCCTTATAAACACAAACAGGCATCAGCTTACCGAAGCAATTAAACAATAAAATACTAATTAACTTTAAAAGAAGCTATACTAAAAAGTAGTACTGATAGTGATAATAGTAGTAGTAGTACAGAACCACTTATAGTACAGGCTGCTGTGTGTTATAACCTCCTACATGAAAACTAAAAAAACAACTATAAGAACCATCTGTTTCTAAGACTGCACCAGACGGAGTCATTATTTCACAACCAAATAAAGCACCTTTAACTTTAATGGCTAATTCTCACGCAAATCTTTCTAACACGCCTATCATGGATCCTGGTATTTTAAGTAACCGTTCTGCTTTAAACAACACCAATGTGGGTCACTTACCGGACATAAAGAATTAGATTGTTGATAAGTTTTCATTTTCTTCGACTTCTGAAGGGTTGAGGCCACTGGCTATTGACAGACTGAGTACATAGACATTTCTCATAATTTGAAGGTACTTCACAAACTGTCACAGTCTAATTACAAAAGACACAATTGGAAATATATTTTCAAGAGTGCCTTAAACGTAAAATCATCCCCAAGGGTTTAAGGCACTACCAGTACCCCACCGGTTTGGCAACAAATTCAGCATTTCATAAAGACTTAATAGTACTATTTGAGCAACAGGGCTCTGATTTACTGGCATTAATGATAAAGCATTATTCTTTATTGGTAGAGTCTTTAAGATTGCAGGTTGCCTACTTGGATGACAAGATAAAATTAGATCATGAATTTTTCCGCTATAAATATGAATATCACAGAATGTTTACTAGTATAGATCAATATCTTGACAAACTTAAGAAAAACAAGATTAAAAAGATAGACAGGGATGTAAAGGTGTATAATGAGGGTACTGCTTACCCTCCTCCACCACAAGCCAAGGTTTATCCAGTTCAAGCTTCCAATAATAACAATACTTTATCATTTTCCAACAATAATCATGACAACAACCAGCTACTTTTGGATAACAGTTCACCGGGCAATGATGACCTCATAGACGCAGGCCCACAGGATGATCTCAGAAGGACTGAAAGGGCACAAGACAATCATGGTTCCAGTCACTACAATTTGAGATCTAATAACTCAAATTTTTTAGGAGCCAGGCTGAAACAACCACCAACCAGACTGAACCAGACTGGCAAACGGAATCTGAAACAATACAGGAACTAGTTCCTTTTTTGGAGGCTACTGATTTTCAGTTGCTAAAGTTGACACTGCTTCTTCTGTTTCACCAACTTATGGACATAACCTATCTGGCATTTTTGTTGAGGATTTTTTCATGTCTAACAGTACAAATCACAATGAGGGGAACAATGTAGAGTCTCTTGATTCACCAATAATACTGACTAATATTGATGGCGACTTTAAGGTTTATAATTACTCTACAGTAACCATAACACAAGATCAAGTAGAGCCTCTTTTCAAAGGGTTACACTTATGTTCCCACACAAAGGTTAGACTTAGTCAAAACTATAACTGACATCAAACTTTTCACTAGGAAACTCAACTTCAACTTAATGATGGGTGACAACATAGTTTCAAATAATAACCCTTTCAGAACCCCTAGTGTATTTAATCCACCATTGCTCCCACTGTTAAATGTTTTTGAGCAGTTATGCGAGCTCGACATCCGCCAGAAATTTAAGTCAGGGTACAACTTCCCTACATTTGGCAACAACTCTAAAGCTGAAGAGGACTGTATAGATACTATTAAATTGCACAACATTCGGATTTGTAAACCAGACAAGGGTGGGGGCCTAGTTATCTTTGACAGTGACAATTATAATGCAAGAATGTTACACTTATTGGATAGCCCATCTTACCTTCTTAGTTCAAGATCTGAGACTAATGGGGCTTATAATACTATTAAGAACAGCATTGAGGAAATGTTTATCGAAGGTAGAATAGACCAGAGTATCTTCAATTTTATGTGTACATCTTATCCTAGGTTTCCCCACTTGTTTGGAATACCTAAATTACACAAAGATATTGGTAACCCCCCTATGCGTCCACTTTTGGATGGTAGGGGTTCACCTACGTATCCATGTGCAAAAGTCGTGGATGCTGTATTACAGAAGTACTTAGCTAAGATTAACCACATATGTAAGGACTCTTGGGCTTTTCTTGACAAAATCAACCATCTAGACTTTAGCTTTAACTACAACTTCCTTACTGTGGATGTCAAAGATCTGTATGCATGCATTCCACATGACACAGCTTTGGAATGGGTCAACCAATTCTTGAGAATTAATGGGGCTGAGAATGCAGAGATGTCACTGGTGAATGAATAACTGGTGTTGATCCTTGACAATAACTACTTCATGTTTGCAGACAATTTTTACCTGCAACAAGTCGGGGTTGCAATGGGCTCCCCATGTGGGGCAAGTGTAGCCAGTTCAGTCATTGCTAATTGGGAACATCTATATGTCTTTAATAATTGTAAATTCAAGGATAAATTTATTTTTTATACTCGTTACCTTGATATTTTTATATTGTTAGATGGTGAGAGGACAATTAGTGACGTCGTGAACTACTTCAACACCACTACACACTTTTTACAGTTCACTTTCACATTTAACACCATGACCATAGCCTACTTGGACATCCAACTGAATAAGGATTTGAGCCTCCAGAGATTTACTGCTAGGATTCATAGAAAGAGTACTTATTCGAACTCTTTCTTACATTATTCTAGTTGCCATCCCCATCATCAAAAGCAAGCAGTCGTTAAGGGCCAATTGGTCAGAGCAGCCCATACTGTCACTCCTGATGAAGATTTTTAAGCGGAATGTTCCTTTCTTAAGAACATGTTTCTTCATCGTGGCTACCCTGACCAGTGACATCATAGAAGTCTCGCATAAACGCCTTCGACGTGTCTACAAACCCATTCTAGATGGGGTACACATGCAACAACAGTACAATGATAGGATAGACACTCCACCGTCTCAAAGTTGTACTGTCCTTCTTGACCCACATGTTCAACGGCCAGCGTTTATTACAACCTATAGTACGAATAGTAAGAATTGCTTTGAGATTTTATGTAAAAACTGGGCAGCACTTAGGAGTGACTATAGTGTGTGCCAGAGACTCTATGACCAACCAAAAGTGATTTTTAGAAAAGCTAAAAACCTTAAAGTATTGTTTGAACAACTGAAGCAGGGTGTAAGTAGATCCGTAGGTATGTATAAATGCCAATCTTGAAATTATTGCAAATACGTCATGGAATCTAATAGGTTCAAGCTAGAAGGTTATACATATAGATTGAAACATAGAGTCAATTGCAACTCCAAAATGATCATTTATCTAGCTCAATGTCAAAGTTGTTTAGCATTCTATATTGGTAAGATGGAGCGACATCTCCGTGACCGTATTTAAGAACACATCTACGCCATTAGAAAAAACAAACATGACAACGCCTTGGCGAAACATGTCCTTTGCCACCCAGACCATTCCTTTAAATTTATGGTGATAGACCAGATCACTGAGAACAAAAGAGGGGGCCCAACTGGCTTAAAATTGGAAGAGCTTGAACTCATCTGGCAGATTAGATGCATACAATGCCCCTGGTTTAAATGAAAACTGCTCTATAAGCAGTATTTTGAAGATTAAAAGTTTATTAAGATGAACTTGTTTGGAAATTGTATCATATTACTTTAATTTGTTCAAGTACTGTTGTTTTAATATTTTTATTTTTCAAATTTATGGTTCTTATGGTTGTTTTTTAGTTTTCATGTAGGAGGTTATAACACACAGCAGCCTGTAGTATAAGTGGTTCTGTACTACTACTATCATCACTATCAGTACTACTTTTTAGTATAGCTTCTTTTAAAGTTAATTAGTATTTTACTGTTTAATTGCTTTGTTAAGCTAATGCCTGTTTTTGTTTATAAGGCACACGCTATCTGCTATTATATGTCTGAAGAAGTTTGTGTAAGCTACACAAACTAAAAGCACTTTGCATTGATTAAATTTATTAATTTATTGTTCTGTTATTTAAGTGCCACTTCATCTGTTCTGTTTCGTTTTTGTGCTTAACAGTTTGTCGTAGCCTCTAGTCCGTAGACTTACAGAGGGTCATCAAGCTATGGGTGAGGGAAGAACTGTGCACACCACCTATCTTGACCGTGCCTAGGCATTTGGAAACAATACCCCACTCAGGTATTCTTGACAAACTCAGAACTAGGCATAAATCCCCACATAACACTCTAGATTCTGGCTGGTTCATAGACAGGACCCAAGATGTCAGGATTGATGAGACCACTTCCACCAGGAGACCAGAAACAAGTGGAGTATCCAAAGGCTCTATGTTGGGCCTGCTCCTGTCTGACATCTACTTCTCAGAAGTCAAGGCTATTGTTGAAGGCTACTGGCTCACCAAGTTGGCAGATGACTGTAAACTGGGAGCTATCAAAAATTCCCCCATGACACAATCATACAAGAGGGTCTGACACAAACAAATGATGAGTGTTAGAGCCATGGATTAAAACTAAACATGAAGAAATGCATTATAGTGCTGTTTGGGAAGTGGGTCACCGAAGCAAATTACTCCATTGATAAAATACCTCTACGAGTTGACCTCATAGTTAGAGATTTGGCCTTTGACCAACATGTATCCAAGACAGTAAGAAAATAATTCTATGTCACCCACCTCAAACAAGGGACTGTGGTATCCAGGTCCAAGGAAGTTATAGCACCACTCAACTCAGCCCTTATCAGACCAATCACCAAATACAATACTGCCTTTGGCATGTACCTAGCCAGGCACCTGCAACAGTTGGAACACCTTCAAGGTTTCTCACCAGAAGAATCCAGGGTATGAATACCCTGTCCTACACACAACTTAAAAGCCCTATTCCTTTACTCAGTCTCCTACAGGTTATGGAAGAGTATCTTTGCCTTGCATATAAGGCATCCTCAGACCCATCTCTGATTGACTTCATGCACATCCGCAAAATAAACAGCACCAGGAACAGTAGATCCAGGGACCCAAACTTTGCCTGTGACATAAATAAAACATGCTGCAAAGACAGATACGTATTTCACAGGATCCCCACACTATGGAACAGGTTCCAAATCCACGTGAAGCAGAGTTCATCCCAGACTTTTCAAAAGAAACCTTGTTCACTGGGAAATCATAATTTTACTCCCAGTCTGACCCCCATGTCTCTATTGGATAGAGGCTGACAGTAATTTAACTAATCCCAAACTAACATAACCCACCATTATCTCCACCACATAGCCATTCAATGTACTCAAGGACAAAATTGGGTTAGAATACATGCATAGGTTTAGGAAGACCCTGGTGGTCACTAACCTAGTACAAACCTACAAACCCATGAGTGAATGCTGACAATGTCACTATCTGTTTGGATGCAACTCTAGATATATATATATATATATATATATATATTCTGGACTCCCCGACTTGGTTATTTTTAACCTAGCTAATGTGCCAATTGCTTGCTTTGGCTCAGCTCACAGTGGGCCCTAAGAGCCACACCAGACCCTTGGCTCAGATCTAGCTCAGTTCTTCAAAACTCCCATGCTTCCCCCCTTTACCCTACACAACCTAAGCCCCTCTTCTAAATGTTACTTCCTCTTCCTTCTTCTGAAGGTCCTACTAGCATTCTTAATCCTTCTCCTTTAACCAGTCTTCCAACTATCCCACTAAATAACCACTTTGTCCTCTTTTAAAGGATCTTCTGTAGCTTTACACTTACTACCAACAACTGTAGCCACTCTGTTATTTAAGCCTCCTTTCAATCACAAAAATTCCACCTAGACGACCCCCATCATTGTCCTTAAATTCTAGGAATAAGACATGGCTTTGATATACTATTTCTCCCCATTTCTCCTACTTAAAATATTTAAAATTTCAGCCAATGTTTCATCATGTGTAAAATGTGAAACTGATCTCTTAAAACAATAAGCTGATCTCTTAAAACAATAAACCCCACTTGCTATCCTAGGTCCACTCTCCTTATATCATTTATCTAAGTTTTGCAAGGCTACTTGAGTTGAGATGGACCACCACATGTCGGCCCCTCTCTTATCCTATGCAATTTACCCAGCTTCCAATTTAGACTGATCTTTTCTTCCCAGCCAATGCCCTCTCCATACTGTAACTGGTACCCCAAAGCACCACAGAGAAATCTCTTACAACCCCTTAATCATCTGAGTTAGGATTATAGAATGATTCAACCAATATCCCCTTGCTCTCAAAAACATCTCATCAATACCCTCTCCCAATCTCACCTTCCATTAATTTCTACAGGTGTTAGTCAAGTTTCTTATTTTCTTATCTAAAACAGCTACATCTCTCTCTCGTCCTCTTCTCTACATCAGTCCTGACTCTACAACTTTGTACCCTTAGTCCCCAACTTAGTTTTCTCCCTTTACTACATTTTAATTTCTTGCAGAAATACTCCACCAAGCTATGCAATGCTATACCTGCTGATCATCACCACCACTGGGGGGAGGGTTGCACTGCACCCTTAACTCAACTAAAATTCCATAAGCCAAAATTCAGGGTAATGTCCCAATTTTCCTCCCACTCTTCTGAGGGCTGTCTGGAGAGCTAGTCCCACTAGGTCCTTGAGCAGATTTTTAACCAGCACTAGCACCTCCCCCACCATCAATACATCTACAGCAAGTTGTGTCACCTTCCAGAAACGAGACAGATGGTATCTTAACCTGCCAACTAGCCTGAAAAAGAAATACACTCTTCCTTCTACCTTTCACTGTCAATATATCCAAATATTTTCTGTATCTAACTTTGTTATAATATGTAAACACTGAATATGTAACATACTGGGTGCCAGTGTCTCAGTCCTTTGCATAATTACTCAAGATACTAAATTGTGTATGTTCGTGTAATAAAAAACTAAAAAGAAACTGTTAAGGACTACAACATGATATGAAGTAATACAATCTGAAGAACTTGCTTTTCAATTAATCTTATATATCTATATCAAGATCAGTGGGGGGAAATGTAATATATGCAATCCCATTCACACACGGAAAGGGCAGGATGGGGCGGGGCTAATCCTATCAAAGTTAATCACGGAGAAGTATGCCAACTACTCTTCTGACTCTGTAGTTCCTACCATTAATTCTGCCAGTGAGGAGTTGGTGTCTCAACGCCAGCACTCCAGATTTTAAAAGCAGAGGTTTGGTGTTAAGGGGAATTGCCATTCCCCTTACAAAGGAAAATAAACAAGTTGTTTGTGTGTCTTTCGGCTTTTCCCGGTTAGGGGTCGCCACAGCGGAACTCCGGTCCACTAATGATTGGCAGTTAGTTTTTATGGTGTCGAGCTGCCAGCCCGACAGCCAACCTTCAATGAAGGCACGCCCATTCAACGCATGTCTTTCGAATGCCCACTCGACCGCAGGGAGGACATGCAGACTCCACACAGAAGGCACTCCCAAGCAGAGAATCGAATGGGAGAACCTCTTGCTGTGAGGCAACAATGTTACTGCTGCACCACATTGGCTTGGCCAAGTAGTCTGAGCAATTGTTGAAACATATACTATCCTGATATTCTTAAACAGAGCAAACTTAGCTGAATTATACCCAGACAACATATTACACAAATGCTGAGTGATAACTTTGTTTATGGCCTACTGCCAGATATAAATCTCCTTTCTTCACAGTATATACGCTCACATGTAATTCTACTTGTTTACATACCAAACTATGGCATGGCTTTTTGTCCAGAATAGAAGGTTTAACCGTGATGTGGCTTTTTCTCTTATGCTTAGGTCCAGATTATAAGGAAACCATGATATGACTTTTCTTCCAGTGCTTAGTTCTAAAATACAAGGTACAGTGCTCTCCCTGTGAACTTTGGAGAAGTACAGAAACTATTTCCACTGTGACACAGCATTCAGTAAGGCTTGTGAAAGATCAGACAGTAGGAATATGAAACACTAGTAGGCAATGTCCTTTTTTCCAGGACCCAGTAATATATATCGCATACCAAGAGAAGATCCATAAATGTGCAGTTTTTGGCAACCACAAGCCCTCATTCTTCAAAACAATTTCAGCAATTTTGGAAATGCAAATTACACCATGAAGACAGTGATGACCATCATGCCCAGAATGCACAACATGGTGAAAGTTTAAATGAACTGTGTTGCAATCTAACTTTTACTGCCAAAGCCAAGATCTCAAGGAACCTTTTCTCTGCAGGCATTAACCATCAGCTGCACACCTCTGACAAGCTGTAAAAGGACTTTTCCAATTTATGGCCACCACAGGGAATCATTCCAGCCATGCTACTAGAAGTCATCTGATGGGGCTTGTGGAAGCCAGTCATCCAGGTGGGGAACACATGGAACCTTCTCTTGTAAGTCAACTATCACATCCAATACCTCAGTAACTACTCTGGGTGAACAAGAATGCCCAAATGACAAAGATTTGTACTGAAACCAAAGTCTATTCAGAATAAACAGAAATAATCTTGTGTGCAGATGTTAAAGACTAATGTTCCAATACATTCCTCATGCCTGGAAACATCATAAAGAAAGCAGAAGAGACATGACACCCTGAGTGTCACCATCTGCTAGTCTGAAACAATGGTTGCCCTGACTGAAGTAGTCATTGTGCAGCTTGGAACATATATCATTTGTTCCTTCTGGCTCCTAAAAGATGCAGTCTCTTTGTGCAGTACAGTAAACTCTGTTAACCGGAGCACAAGCTACCAGAAAAAAAAAAAAATCAAAGAAATATAGTACAATTTTCAAGTGTTGCACTTTGTTTCTCCCCTGCAGAAAAGTACAGTTGTACAATTGTCTTTCCCAATCCACAGAATAAAGGGGAACAGATACCGCATTCCTTAGATGTGCACAGACAACTTAGATTCTACTTGGACAGGACTAAACCTCAAAGGAAATCTGAACAACTGCTGGTGGCATTTACTGCAGGGGCAGAGGGGAAGGCTATTTCAAAGCAAACCATTTCTAAATGGATAAGCCATTGCATTCATTTCTGCTATAAGCACCATGGAAAACATATCCCCCAGGGGATCAGACCTCACTCCACCAGGGCTGCATCTACCTCTTACAGCCTTTCTCAGAGGCATCCCTACCAGGGACATCCTATAAGCTGCTACCTGGAGTTCTGTACATACTTTCACGATGCATTATCATTTGCCAATTTTCTCTAAATCCAGAGCTAGATTTGCCACTGCAATCTTGCAGGGCCTTATAGCTGGCCCTAATGCTATCTAAATTCCTCCACCCAACCATAGCTTTGGGAATCTACACAAATGTAATGACTGCAACAATGAAACATGAACATAGTACAGTTGTGTACACTTACTATAAATATAGATGTTCGAGTTTATTCACTGTTGCAGTCCTGGTTACCCTCCCTCCAGCCCCCTAACTTTTGGCTATGCTTCTACTTTCCTTTACTATGTTTAAAAGCCTTTTTGGTGTATTTGCTTTTTAGTTGGAGGTATATCTTTATGCTTTTATGTTTAATTGCTTCCCATTAGGGGGGGCACCTGACATCTGGGGCAAGAAAAACTGATGTAATTGTGTCGGCTGCATGTTTTATAGCCTGTGACGACCTGACGTCATGGAAGAAGGGACAGCAACCGACACAGGACCCAAGACTTTGTTAATCAGGCCGACTGAGGGCTACCTGCAAGCAGATAACCCAAATGTAATAACTGCAACAGTGAAACACAAAGAACATCATACCTTACGTTTTTAGAGTTTTAAAAAGGAAGATAGGAATAAATTCCCTCTCTCCCCAACCTAAGAACAAGTCAAACCAAAAAAAACAGTATAGAGTACAGTATTAGTCAGGCCTACTTTTTAATAGTAATTCTCAAGCAACCAGAAACTACAGTTATCCTGCCTCTACCAGTCCCCATGGGTGCTGGTTAACAGAGTTTACTGTAGCATCTGGCCTGCCTGGGACCTCTGTGAAGAAGGTTTGCTCTACCAGCAGAGTCTGTTCTAAGGGAGAACCTAAGAGTTGCAAGACCATATCCAGAAGCCAGTGATCCTTGAAGGCGCTTCTCCAATCCAGGGGCTTGAATCACCCCCTTATAGGTAGGTCAGAAGAGATGCATTCTTGGGTAACATAGCCGGCAATTGAAGGGGTAAGCCCACAGACCTGAAGTGTCTACTGCCCTATGTATTGTAACAATGCAATGCACGTTTGTTGAATTTATTATACCAAAAGGTAATTCAGTAGACCAGCCACTTGTGTAAAGCCTGTCTGAATACAGGCAGGCCCTCTCTGTCTTCATTCTAGTTATTTGGAGAGAAGATGGAAAACTGAACAGATTGAAGGGGAATGCAGGAACAGCTTTCGGCACAGAGATGGATTAATTAATTCAGAATCATTCAAAGTGCAATACTGCAGAAGGTGATTTGCATATTAGGCATTGTGAGACTGAAAGCATTCCGCCAAGTCATCTGGTTCAAAGAGAGGTAAAGTTAACTTTTCCAACATGAAGCTGAAGTCATGGAAAGGAGAATGTTTCTTGATCATCTTAAAATGCACCCTTAAACAATTTAACATAAAGGTTTTGCTACTGGAACAAAAGTACAAATTTCAAAAAACAAGCACTGTTGTAGATGAATAATTCTTACAGAGGAAACGAAGGCTGGACTCAAAAGACAGCTGAAGTAGTCCAAGATCTTTGGTACTGTGAGTTAAAGTGGTTTAAATTTCTGGCATATGTCCAAGATACAGACCTCTTTCACTGCTGAAAATATAATTTTCTTAGTCTGGTAACTTCTTTCACAATGTTCAGTAACTATACGAAACAGAAAATCATTTTGTATAATTACAATTCTACCCTTCACCCTCCAAGGTTAGGATGACACTTGCTGTTTTACTGCATGTTATTAGGATATTGTGTAAAGGCAACAGCCATGATGGAGCTGAAGTGAGCTGCAAGAAAAACAGAAAACCATGGCTGTCTTGACCAGGCAGGGGTTATAAGGAATACATTTTCTCTACCTTATTTTGCTTTCTAAAGGACTTCTGGAAGAAAGGCACACATCACATCCTGCTTTTAAGAAAACAGTGCCGAGATAAATGAAGGAAAAAGCTTTGGAAGATCATTGCAGAGATGTGTTGCAAACAGGATCACATTCAGCATGTCACACTAATTACTGTGTTCACGAAACACGTTTGTGTATTTCACAGGCCAACTTCATCATCCTTGATTTGAAGCCATCAGAAACACCTTCCTCTGGGGAACCTGCAGAGTGCTTATAATTTCTGGTTTCTAACTGCCCCATTCTGCATGTTTATTTATTTATTTACTTATTTATTTGTTTAAGTTTGATGACCGGGGAAGTCTACTGGGCCATAAAGAGCCCATTTTCAGTGGAGGCCCAGGGAGAAAAGCTCCACTACAATCAGGTTACAGAAATTATGACAAATCACCAAATTACATATTATAACAAATCAAAACTTCGTACAAACAAATTAAGATAAATCTAGAAATGTGTAAATAGATATGAATAGGATCTAGTGATGTAACATCTGAATAAAGTAAACTTGTCCATATTTACATGCAAGTAAAACTGAATATATTCAAAAGCAATACAAGTCAGCTGAGCATTTTGAATCTATTTTAAATATAAGAAGGAAATGACACTAGGTAGACAGAGAGGGAGAGGAGTTTATGTGGGAGAATGGTAAGGGCACTCCCATTTCGCTGATAGACAGTAGCTGGGATTTGAAATTGTTATGGTTAGGAAGGTTGCGAAGATGGGGGGGGGGGTTCCAGTTTTTGGCTACAGAGTAGGAGAGAAGAAGCTGGCCAGGAGGACGAGAGGGTTTGTGGACCATAAGGTGATTTAGATTTGTGGATCTGAGTTGGCTATGTACGGCTTTAAGGCAGTGGAGACAGATGGGCAATTAGCTGGATTAAAGATAAGCTTACAGGCAATAGTGAGTTGTAGGTAGTTGGGGAGTTTTTCCTGCTTTTCCTTCCTCTTGCTTCACATTTCAATGTTTAGTCAAACAGGATAAGACATTTTAATCGCTAACTTTGCTGCTTAACTAAATGTTTGACATAGCTTACAGGATTCAATCTTGTGCAAGCCATAAAGTATGCACCGAGTACGCGCATCTTTAGGAGAAAGTGCCTATCACAGGCACAGTTGAGATCTACAACAGAACACATATTCTTTATTTAGCAAATGTTCAAAACAATTTTTCTTCAAAAATAATTGGAAAGTGGCCACATAGGTAAGCACACAGCAACTATGACATATGTTAGCAAACGGCAATTGTGCAGTAATTTTTTTCAGCACAAACTGTGCAACCGGTGCTTTCTTAGGCAGTAAGAAGAATGGAAGAGGGTGCAACCAGTGCTTTCTTAGGCAGTAAGAAGAATGGAAGAGGGTGCATGCCAAAGCTGGTTTGATACAGCATAAAGGCAGAAAAAACATTTAAAAAAACATCCAGACCAACACAACTCAGAGGATCTATGAACTCTAATGTTATATTTTGCAGTTAGAATGACTCGCTATGAAGAAGATTAAACACACGAGCTTAAAAAGGACACACTTTCTGCAAAAGCATGAGTTGGAAACTAGGCAAGAAGACCTCCAACAAAAGCCTTATAAAATAATCACCACAAAACAAACAAAACTATAGTTTCAGTCAAATCACATAGGCTCATTTTCTATTTAAAACAGATTCTGAGAGGAAAATAAATCAAAATGTATTCACTACTCATGCCTCTTTATGGGGACTGAGCTTACCGAATCACAGCTATGAAATGAAACAACTAAATCCTCCTTAAATGAAGTCTGCCCAAGTGCAGCTAACCTCTTCAAGTGGCTGAAAGATTAAGGGACACAAAAGACCACCATAGCTATGATTAGATCACATGTTATACCAGCAATAAATTACAGTTTAGGCTGTGAATTTACTCATACATGTAAAAATTCAAAACCAGCATGTGTCCGTGTGGCCAAAGCGAAACTAGGAAAAAAAAGGCTCACATAGTACCTCGGGTGACTTCTGGTGAAGAGAAAAGGTAGCTTCCTTAACTTGTGTGACGGCATCACACTGCAATAACTGTAATAGCTATAGTAACACTACACACTTCCAGCTGATGTACTCCGGTTTAGAGTCCAAGCACAAACTGTGATGTAGATCAGTGAATAAATAATAAACATGAAACTAAGTCTGATAACTAAAAAAATGAATTTTCTGAATCCCCGTCATCATTTTAAATTGTCTTAAACACAGGAATTCACATGACCAACATACTTGTGGCGATAATTTAAAGAAACAGGATACATCTTACATTTCCCTTTTTCTGAAGCAAAAATAAATGACCCAGTGCAGTAGAATTTCACAATACCATTCATTGAAGCCTAAAAATTTTCCTCAGTCTCTTTGATAATGTGCTTATACATTTCCCATACATGTCAAGCTCTTTTTTAAATGTGTTTGAATAGTATCCCACATTCCTAATGGAAACAGGAGAGGTATGTGCCTACAAGCCTTAATGATTCATTGAGGAAAAAAAAAATCTTAAGAGACAACAGAATGAAATACTACTTGCATTGGTCTTCTCCCATGTCCAGTGTTCTTCCTGCAAAAGGATTTGGTCCACTACCTTCATAGCTTCTTTGCCTTTCTGGACATATTCTTTTTCCTGAAAGATTAAGAACACTCAAATACTGTACACAAACATTTGAATGAATACCATTAACATGCTTACTATTACATTGTGAAAATGGTGACTGCAACAGTGAGTGTGTGTGTGTGGGGGGGGGGGTAAATCATAAACACTTCAAATAAACTCCAGAAAGCATGACATGCATGTCAAATGCTTAGCAGATAAAATGCTTAGTAGAAGGAGAGAATTTATATCAGCAAAGGAAGAGAAAGTACAGTTTTGTACTTACCATAAATGTAGATGTTCGAGTGCTAATACAGCTGCAGTAATCACAGATGGGTTCTCTGCCGTCAGGCGGTCCCTCGGTCGGCCGAATTTCAAAGTCTAGGTCCGGCGTCGGCTGTAGTCGCTTTCTCTACTGACGTCAGTGAGGCCAGAGTATATAAGACACAGCCGACGCCATGTTCTTCAGTCTTTCTTGCCCCAGATGTCAGGTGCCCCCAGAAGGAAGGCAATACATAAATTATGTATATATGTATATAAAAGCAATGCAATGTAATCCAAAATCAGTAGTTGCAAGCAAATAAACCATAGAAGGATAACCCAGTCAGGTTGTATGAAGGGGTTGTTAGGCCCCATGCCTTTACCAAGTGGGGAAGGAGGGAGGGAAACCTGTACTGCAGCTGTATTAGCACTCGAACATCTACATTTATGGTAGGTACAAAACTGTACTATGTTCATCGTGCATACCAGCTGCAGTAATCACAGATGGGTAGAGTCCCAAAGCTACGCACAGGGTGGTAGGTACTAGGAGGAACTGGGTTGAGCCAGAATGCCCTGCAACACAGCAGTGGCAAAGCCTGCTCTAGTTCTGGAATATAAAGGCAGGTGGTAGTGTTTTGTGAAGGTATGTACAGAACTCCAAGTGGCTGCCTCCAAAATATCTTTGGTAGGAACTCCTCTGAGGAAGGCTGTAGAGGTAGCTGTGGCCCTGGTGGAGTGTGATCTGATACCTGTAAGAACAGATTTCCCATGATAGGAAGAACAAAACCGTATGCAGTGGCCTGTCCACTTTGAAATAGTCTGCTTGGAGACTGGCTTCCCTTGAGCAGCATAGGACACAGAGTTGTTCTGATTTCCTGAAGGACTTTGTTCTGTCCAAATAGTAACGTAGCTGCCTATGGATGTCTAAAGAATGTAGCAGCCTTTCCCCTTTGTTTTGAGGATTGGGGTAAAAGGTAGGAAGGTATATGGCTTGATTTAAAGCTACCCTGGATACTACTTTAGGCATAAATGATGGGTTGGTATGAAGGGAAACCCTGTCCTGATGGAAGATGAGAAAGGGCTGCACCGCCATGAGGGCCTGTAGTTCCGAAACTCTATGAGCTGAAGTGATAGCCAGAAGGAAGGCTGTTTTCCAGGACAAATATTGCAAATCTGCTGAGGCAGCTGGTTCAAAAGGAGGCAATGTTAATTTTTCTAGTATGTAATTAAGATCCCAGGCTGGTATTGGTTGCTTCCTTGGTGGTCTTATATTCTTAGCCCCTCTGAGGAACTGTCGTAAGAGTGGGTGAGAAAATAAAGGAGGATCAGTGTTGAATTCTGCAGAAATGGCTGAGGCATGGATTTTAATGGAAGAAAATGAAAGTCCACTGTTCAGCAGCTCAGCTAGATACTGTAATACCTGAGGCAAGTTCAGTTTTCTAGGGTCCTGGCCTCTTTTCTCATTCCAAGAGCAAAACCGCTTCCATTTTGCGGAGTAAGCTTTTCTAGTAGATGGCCTTCTGGCCTCCAAAATGACATCCTGTACCTCCTTGGAGAGTAGGGTCTGTTGTGGTGTTAAGGAATTTTCCATGCAGCGAGATTGAGTGTTTTCAGCTGACTGTGAAGAGTTTTGTAGATGTGCTGAGTCAACAGGAGAGGCATTAGAGGCAGGGACCAGGGAGGGGTATGTGTTAGGCTCCTCAGGAGTGGGTACCAGTGTTGCCTTGGCCAATCTGGAGCAATCAGTATCATCTTCGGTCTGTCTGCTCTTGCTTTCAAAAGCACCTTGGGCAGAAGAGGCAGAGGTGGGAATGCGTAAACTGTCCATGCTGTCCAACTGAATGAAAGGGCGTCCACTCTCCAGGCCTTTGGATGAAAGGTCCTTGAACAAAACTTTTTCAATTGATGATTCCTGTGGGAGGCAAAAAGATCTACGTCAGGCCTCCCCCATGCTTGGATTATTTCTGTAAACACCTGAGGATGTAACTTCCATTCGTGTGGATCTGTCATATTTCTGCTTAGATTGTCTGCCAGTGTGTTTTCCAATCCTGGCAAGTACTGTGTTTGAAGTTCGATTTGCCATTCCAGAGCCAAGTTCCAAAGAGACATGGCTAGTCTGCACAAGGGGTATGAATGTGTTCCTCCTTGTTTGTTTATGTACAAAATTACTGTGGTGTTGTCTGTTCTTATCAGTAATTGTCCTGGATGCAGGAAGTCCTTGAAAGCTGTAATTGCATTTATTACTGCTAGCATTTCTTTTTGATTGATGTGAAGGTGCTTTTCCTTTTGGGTCCATTTGCCCTGAATGCACCTGTCCGTCATATGCGCCCCCCAGGCGTAATCTGAGGCGTCTGTTGTGATGACTTGCTTTGCTTGAGGCTTGCAGAATGGGAGGCCTGTGTTTGCTTGACATGCTTGGGCCCACCATAGAAATTCCTTTTGCAAACATGGAATTATCGGTATTATTGTTTCCAAACTGTGACTGTGTTGACACCATAGGTTTTTTAGGTACCATTCAAGTTTCCTGATATGCAGCTTTGCACATGGGATTAAAAGAGTGCAAGATGCCATGAATCCCAGAGCCTGCAGGATTTTCCTTGCAGTAAGCCTGGTACTTTTTGCTAGTATTTTGAAGTACTGAGATAGTTGCCCCTGTTTTTCTGGCGTAAGGTAGGCCATCTGGGTGTTTGTGTCCAAGTTGGCACCCAGGAAAGTTATTTTCTGAGATGGTGTTAGCCTTGATTTCTCTTTGTTGATTGTGTATCCCAGAGAAAGCAGTAACCGTGTCACATATGCCAGATGTTCCAGAAGTATGTGCTTGCTGTCCGCTTGGATCAGGCAGTCGTCCAGATAAGGGTAAATTTGTATCCCTTGAAGTCTGCAGTAGGCAATCACTGATGCCAGGCACTTTGTGAATACTCTGGGTGCAGTAGATAAGCCAAAGGGCAATGCAGAGAATTGATAGTGGATTGAACCTGCAAGAAATCTGAGGTATCTTCTGCAGCTTTGTCTGATTGGGACATGCAGGTATGCCTCCTTGAGGTCCAATGTTACCAGCCAAAACTCCTTGCCCAGCATGGAAAGAAGCTGCTGTAATGTGAGCATCTTGAATTTTGGTACGAGTAGGAATGTGTTTAGGATGGATAAGTCCAAAATGGGTCTCCAGTCGGTTCCTTTCCTTGGTACCAGAAAAAGTCTTGAATAAAAACCTTGACTTTGTTCGTGAGTAGGTACCTCTTGAATAGCTCTCATGCTTATGAGCTTTGAAATTTGCAGTTGTGCCTCTGCCCTTTGATTTTGTGGCAGGTTTGGCATGCCTCTCATTTTTGGAAGAGTGTGGAATTGAAATTTGTAGCCTCTGTTTATAATGTCCAGGATCCATTTGTCTGTTGTGATAATATGCCAATTGCTTGCAAATAATGCTAGCTTTCCTCCCAAAGGTGCTGCCAGCTGAGACATGCTTGGCATGGAAATGAGGGAGTCATTGGGTTTGCTTCCTGTATTGTTGTGCACTGTCTTCGCCACCTCTTGGTGCTGGAGTTTGCCATTGTCGGCCTCTATATGATCCTTGTGATTGCCCTCTGCCCCTTGTGCGTCTGTATCTACCTCTTTGGGGCTTGTCAGTGGCTGGAAATGACCAGTTTTTTTGAAGGCCAATTTCTGCACGTGGTGGTTGGACCTGTAAAAAAGCTTTGACAGTTTGCATAGATTTGGCTTTTTCTTCCATTTTCCGTAGTATCTCCTCAGCATTAGTACCAAACAGCACATCCTTTTGTAAAGGAGCATCTAGAAGTTTTGCTTTCACATGATCAGGCAAATTTTGTTCCCTAAGCCAGGCATGTCTGCGAATGACTGATCCTGTAGCAGCTGCTCTACTTGAGGCCTCTAGGGCATCATAACCACATTGTAAGGTGTGTTTACCCACTTGCTCTGCACTATGCATCATATCCTGTAACTCCTTCAAATCTGGTTGTTCAGGTTGAGACATTTTATTCCTTAATTGTGATAATAGGAACTGTTGATATTTAAGCATATGAAACTGACAATTTAAGGCCCTCATGGCTAGGGTGGCCGAGGTATATACCTTTTTTCCCCACCTTTCTAAAGATCTTAACTCTCTTTCTGCAGGAAGTGGATTCTTGGCAGTGGAGGCCTTCAATCCCTTGGGGCCTTGTGAAATGGTTTCAGGGTCAGCATTATGGCTTTTGAATAGAAATTGGTGCGAGTTAGGTACTCTGTAGTACCTATCAGGTTTGACTGGTGCAGGAGGCAGAGAATCCGGGTTAAGGCAAGCCTCCGAATAAACATCAAGTATGTCCAAAACAGGGGGTATCGCCAGAGGTCTGTGTTGAGGTAACAAAAGAAATTCCCTAAGTCTTTTCTTGGAATTTGAAGTGTCTTGGCCTTCCCAATGGAAGTGTTCCCTCAAAGTGTGCAAGGTTTCCCCAAAGGAAAAATCCGCAGGAGGAGATACAGAAGGAATGGACTGCTCTGCATCCAAATCCTCAAAAGGGGAGTAAGAGTGTTCCTCTACATCAGAATGTTCTGATAAAATGGATCCCTGATCAGAAGAGGGAGAATCTTCCTCCACTCTGGGTCTCTTGTCTGGAGGAGGTTGAGAACCCCTGATAAGAGTAATTAAATCCTCAGCCATTTTAAGCATCTGTTTTTTAGGCATGGGATCAGGAGATGGGCCCTGTGCAACAGGCCTCTTGGGATGCCTGGCTACTTTGGATTTAGTAAAGGCCTTAATAGAAAAAGAAGATGAGGGTCTAAAGACACCATGGGTGGAAGTGGACCTGTCCACATTACAAGGCTCAACATTAGCAAAGGCTTTGGTGGTTGTAGTCTGGGAAAGGGCCGAGGACCCAGCGGTCTCGGGTACAGAGGACACCGCCAAGGGAGTGTCGTCGGTAGTCAGGGACTGCAAAGGCGTCTCGCTGAGAACCGGACCACGTGTAGCCTGCTTTGGCGTGGTGTCGGCGGGGACCGCGGGCCTCGCGTGTCGGTCCTTGCGTTTTTTGGACAAAACGGTAGTCGGAGTGTCCGACGACATTTTATAATCAAAGGCTTTACCAAAATAGTGTTGGGCGAACTCCGCCCGACGCTTAATAGTGCGTTTATTGAAGGTAGCGCAAAAGCGACAGCCCGAGACGTCGTGGTCTGGGCCTAAGCAAGGTATGCAGAGGGAATGGAAATCCTTATGCGGTATTTGCTTCCCACAAGAAATACAATTATTAACTTTTTCTGACATCGGTCTGAGGCAAGAAAAGTTTCCCCAGCGGGGTACTTAGCTTTAATGAAGACTTCGGTTTCCAATATTTCCGTAATTCAGGAGCTGGCCGACCAGCACTTGCGAACTGCTTCTGCTTCGGGCACCGCACGGCAAAAAAGACTGAAGAACATGGCGTCGGCTGTGTCTTATATACTCTGGCCTCACTGACGTCAGTAGAGAAAGCGACTATAACCGACGCCGGACCTAGACTTTGGAATTCGGCCGACCAAGGGACTGCCTGACGGCAGAGAACCCATCTGTGATTACTGCAGCTGTATGCACGATGAACATCCAGCAAATATCAAAGGTTACAACACTCCAGTCAAATACTTACAAACTTCAAGATAAACCAGAGTGCCAGGCAGAAAAAAAAGACCCTACCTCTCAGCTGTACTACCCTTGAAAGAAGACTAAAAAGAAAAAGGAATGCATTTTCCTGTCAGCATCAGTTTTTTTCTTTCTCGCAAGATGCAGGCTAAACTTAGATTGACTACTTTCTATATATGCTAACTCCCATCTCAAATCACCAACCTGATGCTGCTCTCTGTTCCGCTGGACTCACCAATCTGATGCCGTGCAGTGCATCTCCTCTCTGTCCTTCCGGACTCACCAACCTGATGCCATGCAGTACATCTCCTCTCTGTCCCTCCAGGCTCAACAACCTGATGCCGTGCAGTGCATCTCCTCTCTGTCCCTCCGGACTCACCAACCTGATGCTGTGCAGTACATCTGCTCTCTCATCAGTCACTCATGAAGGACAAGGTGCACTTAAAGTAGAGCTCCCTGTTGCTGGATCCTGTTGTGTTTTTTCCCTTTCAACTTCTATGGCATACACTTAAATTGTGAGCGTGCATGTGCAAGTGAGATATTAGGAAGTAAAAAGAAGTTATGTACTCACTATAATGTTCCATCTGAGTAGTTCTACTTCATTTTCCTTCAACCTGTGGGATACCAGATTCGTATCGGATCTGAGCCGGCAATCTTACTAGCATCTGCTCCGAGCTTCAAGATCCTCCCCTTACCTATAATACACCTCCACTACCTTCCTACCTCCAGGTCGAGTTTGCTGATTCTTATACTGATAACCCGACCTGAAAAAATACTTGTGACCTATAACTGCAACCCATAGGCTGTTCATATGCCAAGGTCCGTGGGAAGGAGGGAGGGATGGCTGAAGACAGATTAAGCAGCACTACTCAGATGGAACGTTATGGTGAGTACATAACTTCTTTTTCTGAAGTAGTTTACTTCATTTGGTCTTCAATCTGTGGGACAGAGTCCCCAGTTACTGAACTCCTGGGTGGCCCGCATGGAAAGATATTCTGGAGCATCACGGAACCAAAGGATGCTCTCCTTCTAGAAGTCAAATCCAATTTGTAATGAGAAGTAAATGTATGAGATTAGGACCAAGTAGCTGCAGAACAAATGTCATCCAAAGAGACTCTAGACCAAAAGGCCACAGACGTAGCCATGGACCTAGTGGAATGACCTTCACCTGACCCGGAGGAGACATGCCTCTGTTCTTAGAGACCTGAAGGGTGCATGAAAAAATCCACCAAACAATAGTGACCATGGAGACAGGTTTGCCCAAAAAGGATTTATAGAAGGATACAAACAGTTGATTGGACTTGCAGAAATTTTTTGTCCTGTGCAAATAGAATCATAACTGTCTATGAACATCCAGCAGGTGGAGTTTGTATTCCATCTTGTTAGTAAAATTAGGAAAGAAAACTGGTACACTGATGGTTTGATTGATATTAACTGGTGATGTTATCTTGGGAAGAAAGGATGGATTGGTCCGAAGGGAAACCCTATCTTTGTGGAAAATCATATAAGGAACACTGACGGACAAGGCCTGCAGTTCTGAAACCCTTTTTGCAGAAGTAATAGCCACCAGAAATGCTGTTGTCCAAGATAAGAATTTTAGATCTGTGGTTGCAGCGTGTTCAAAAGGAGGGGCGAACCAGAGCTTGAAGAACCATAGTAAGGTCCCATGGGTGAACAGGATCCTTGATGGGGGGGGGGGGGGTGTAACAGAAAAGTCCCTTTGATAAAGGCTTTACACAGCCTGGAAGAGGCTAGAGAGGCAGAATTCTCACCCACATGAAAATGAGAAATGGCAGCCAACTGAACCTTGACAGTAGAAGAACTAGCTCCGTGCTGAAAAATATCAGCTAGAAAATCAAGAATGGCAGAGATAGGAGCCGTGAAGGGGTCTAAACTCCTTTGAGAGGCCCAAAAGGAAAAACATTAACATTTACTGCGATAAACCTTCCTGGTAGAAGACTTATGCGCAACCACTAAAATAGACCGAACTGAGGAGGATAATCCAAGAGTCCTAGTGATCATGGGAACTGGAGCAGCCAAGCTGTGAGCTTCAAACTGTCCAGATTCAGATGAGGAACCCCTGATTGGTGTGAAATCAGATCCTGAATGGGATCCAAGGCAGAGCTAGAAGGTGAGACCAAAGGAAGAGAAACCATACCTGGCGAGGCCAAAACGGGGCAATGAGGATCACTTTTGCTCCCCAGTCGACGAGCTTTCTGTAGAAACCTCAGAAAAAGAGGTACTGGAAGGTAAGCATACAGAAGACCATGAGGCCAAGCATGGACTAGAGCATCTCTGGGGGACTCCTCCAGTAGGGGGATCAGAGCAAAAAACTCGCTGCACTTCGCGCTGGAAGGAGATGCAAAGAGATCGCAGCAAGGCTGACTCCACTGGAGGAAGACCTGCTCCACTACTGAAAGATTCAGAGACCACTCATAAGGAATCAATACAGTCTGACTTAACCTGTCCTCTAGAATGTTGGCCTGTAGAGAGAAATTGTGCTGTGAAAATATACTACAAGGTAATATGGCTAGTCTGCAAAGGGGGGGGGGGGTCAACTTGGTTCCTCATTACTTGTTGACACATGATTTTAGTATTGTCCACAACAACTTGGTCTTGGCGACCAAAGATGATTAAGAGTAGAGTACCTTGATGAAGGCATGCACTTCTTTTACATTTACATGCTTGCATCTGTTCTTGGAATCACACACACAGAGACACACTGCACTTTTATTCCTCCTGAAACTGCTCCCAAAGCAGAGTCCAAGGCATCTGCTGTGACTGACTCTTTGGAACAGGGAGGGAAAAGGGGAGACCCGGACTTAGGAATATTTGCTTTCACCAATAACTTTCTCTTCTGACAAACCCCAGCAATGGGATTTGAAAAGACAAAGGATGTTTAGTGCTGGAACCAGAGAGACTTCAGATGCCATAGTAGCTTTCTCATGTGGAGTCTTCTCAGTGGTACCATGAGAAGGAGTCCATGAGACCCAAAATCCTGAGGTATTCCCTCGCAGTGACTGAAGTCTGAGTGGAAAACCTAAGAAATAGCTCTAGATGTAGATCTATGTTTTCCTGTGGAAGAAAAGCTCTTTCTTGAACTAAGGTGCCTTGAAGACACCTCAGGAAAACAATCCTGTGAAACAAGGAATAAAAAAAAAGACTTTTGAACGTTCTCTTGGAATCCTAGAGTATGTAAAAAGATTTTGCATCCAAGTGAGAGATTCCTGAGACTGAAAAACACTCTGCAAAGATAAGAATGTTTTTAAATATGGAAAAATCGGAAATCCCTGTAGCCTGCAATGAACTTTAACTGAAGCTAGACACTCTGTGAATGTTTAATGCAATGGATAATTCAAAAGCAGAGAACTGATAATGTGATACACACAAAACCCTTAAGAAATGACTGAAATCTTGATGAACAGGGTTGTTTTAAGCATCTTTTAAAGTTGTTACCAGGTAACTTGAAAAAAAAGAAGAGGTAATAGGTTTGTGAAGTGACATCATTTTGAATTTAGTTACTAACACAAACAGGTCTAGGAAAGAAAGACCCAGAACTGGTCTCCAAGTATTTTCTTTCTTTGGCAGTTAAAACATCCCTGAATAAAAATAAAAAAAAAAAACATTCTCCACGTGGGAAGGAAGAACTGGCTCTTTCACTCCCTGAGACAGCATGTGTTGGAAGTACAGAGGGAAATAAAAGGGTGTGTTGTAGTGGAGGAAGAATTACTCTCTGAAAAGAGGGTATTTCCTCCCACTGCAATCTGTAACCTTGATGAATGATCTTCAGGACACATCTGTTTGATACTCTGTTGCCAAAGGGAAAATGGAAATTCAGATTTTCTGGAAGGGAAAATGGGATGCCATGGTGGGGACAAGGTCCCTTAAATAGTCATTCTGACTTGTTGGACTGTAATTAGTTTTGGAGAGGAATTCTGAATTATTTTCAGAACCCCTTGGTATTTCTTGCAAAGCAACTGTTTACTGGCATTTTGTTGAGACTGTTTATTTTGTATCTTGACAAAACTGGATGACAGGTTAGAGAATCCCTTAGACAATTTGGAAAAGGAGGGCTGAAAAATCATAACAGATTCCCTGTTTGAACTTACCCCTTTCATCAAACTCTTTGATCACCTCTGCAGCAGGGGGGCCAAAAACAATCTCTATCCAAAGGAGAACTCAAAATCTAATTCTTCACATCATCTGGGAGTCTCTGAGAATGCAGCCAGGCAAACCTCCTCTAAGCAGTAGCAGTGCCCCTAGCCCTTGAAGAAGTATCAAGTGAGCCATACAAGTGAAGTATACAATTGTACAATGGAAGAAACTAAATAATTTAAAGAAGATCTTTCCTCATAAGAAGAAACGAAACTGCAGACTAGACATTTCTAATACTTTCACAATTAGTCAGACTAAACTAACATGCAAGTCTGACAATTCAAAATTCTGAAAATCAAAGCTGCAGAAGCATACACTTTTCTTCCCACAATTGTCAATTACCATTCCTTCCTTGTCAGAAAGAATAAGACTGGAATTAACCAAATATTTAGCAGTAGGATTAAGTAAGGCTATAGCTGCTAGATCAGGTTTGTGCAGTGTGTTTAAAAACTTAAAAGGCTAAGGCACTTTATATATTCCATCTACCTGTTTAGGGGGCAGCTAGCTGACTATCAGAAAAAAATTGCAGGCACTGACACACACATCCTCCAAAGCTGAAAAAAAATTAGAGGAATGGGAGAAGGTTCTGGAAATTTGTTCTGTAACAGTTCACAGTATTTTCTGAAGAACTGGGAAACCTCAGTGTTCTCACAATGAAATCACTGGCACATTCTGAAATAGTCTCAGAGTAAGAGAAAAGTACAGTTGTGTACACCTACCATAAATGTAGATGTTCGAGTGTCTTCACTGTTGCAGTCATGACTGTAGGGTTCTCCCCTGCCGGCAGGCAGCCCTCGGTCGGCCAGAATCCCAAAGTCTGGGTCCGGCGTCGGCTGTTCAACCATACTCCCTGACGTCAGAGCGCCAGGAGTACAAAGCAGACAGCCGACACCATCTTCTCCAGTTTTTCTTGACCCAGATGTCAGGAGTCCCAAAATGAAAAAGGTCCCATAATCTATGCAAATACACCTCAGAAGAATGGTGAAAAAAGGAACTATACAAAAGCAAAAACAAGAGGGGACAGGAGGGAGGGAAACCCAGACTGCAACAGTGAAGACACTCGAACATCTACATTTATGGTAGGTGTACACAACTGTACTATGTTCATCGTGTTTCACTGTTGCAGTCATGACTGTAGGGTAGAATCCCAAAGCTGAAAGAAAGGGAGGTGGTCATAAAGAAGAAGGGGCGGCTAAAAGGCCCTGCAAGACTGCAGAGGCAAAGCCTGCCCTAGACTTAGAGTAGAGAGGTAGATTGTAGTGCTTAGAAAAAGTATGCACTGAACTCCAAGTTGCAGCTTCCAAAATGTCTTTGGTAGGAACTCCCCTGAGGAAGGCCGCAGAAGTGGCAGCAGCTCTGGTGGAATGAGTCCGTATATTCCCAGGGATTTGCTTTCCATGGTGTGAATAACAAACTCTGATTCCATGAGCAATCCATTTAGAAATGGTCTGTTTTGAAATGGCTTTACCTTGGGAACTTGAAGCATAAGAAACAAACAATTGTTCTGATTTTCTGATGTCCTTGGTTCTGTCCAGGTAAAAACGTAGTTGTCTGTGTACATCCAAGGAATGTAAGATCCTTTCCCCTTTATTTTGAGGAGTGGAGAAAAAGGTTGGCAAGTGGATAGTTTGATTTAAAGCCACTTTGGAAACCACCTTAGGCATGAAAGTAGGATTAGTCCTCAAAGATACCCTATCTTGATGAAAAATAATATAAGGTTCCACAGCCATAAGAGCTTGTAACTCTGAAACTCTCCTGGCAGAGGTTAGGGCTAACAGAATAGCTGTCTTCCAAGATAAAAACTTGATGTCAGAAGAGGCAGCAGGCTCAAAAGGAGGCAAGGTTAGTTTTTCCAAAACATAGTTGAGATCCCAAGCAGGAATGGGAGGAGATCTAGGAGGTCTTAAGTTCTTAGCTCCTCTGAGAAACTGTCTCATGAGCTGGTGGGAAAAGATGGGAGGGTCTGTATTATAATGAGCAGAAATAGCAGAGACATGTATCTTAATGGAAGAGAAAGAGAGACCCTTATGTAAGAGATGTGTCAAGTAAAGTAAAATTAAAGTAATGTTAGGAAGAAGAGGATCAGAATCCTGAGACTGCATCCAGGAACAAAATCTTTTCCATTTTCCTGCATAAGATTTTCTAGTGCTAGGACATCTGGCTTCTAAAATGACATCCATAACCTGCTTGGGTAGGAAAGAAGAAATCAAAGGCCCTGTATTAACCAGGCCGCCAGGCAGAGAGTTCTGACATGAGAGTGTAGAACCTGACCCGGATGTTGGGACAGAAGGTTCGGAGACTGAGGTAAAACCCAAGGGGGCTCCAGGCATAGGTTTTTTAGAGTTGGATACCAAAACTGCCGAGGCCAATTTGGAGCCAGCAAGATAATCAGCTTGGGCTTCTCCTGTTTTATCTTCAATAAGACCCGTGGAAGAAGAGGAAGAGGTGGAAAGGCATATCCCAAGAGGTTCCTCCAACTGAATGACAGGGCATCCACTTTCCAAGCTTCTCTGTGGAAAGTCCTGGTGCACAAATTCTGTAGTTGATGATTGAGATGGGATGCAAGAGGTCTATGTGAGGACATCCCCAGACTGCTGTTATAATCCTGAATATTTTGGTGTCCAGCATCCATTCGTGTGGATCCGAAAGGTTTCTGCTCAGACTGTCTGCCAGGAAGTTTTGTTTCCCTGGTAGAAACTGAGCTTGAAGATCCAGATTGCAAGCTAGAGCTGTGTTCCATAGATCCATGGCTAGTCTGCAAAGGGGGTAGGAATGAGATCCCCCTTGCTTGTTTATGTACCACATAACTGTGGTGTTGTCTGTCCGTATTAGTAGTTGTCCTGGTTGTAGAAGATTCCTGAAGGCCAATAGAGCTTTCTGAACGGCTAACATTTCCATTAAATTGATATGCAGGTGCTTCTGATCCTTTGTCCAAAGGCCCTGCAGACAATTGCCCTTGAAATGGGCTCCCCAAGCATAATCCGAGGCGTCCGTGGTTAGAATCTGAGTGGCAGGAGGCAGACAGAAGGGTTTCCCGTTGTTTAGAGCACATGCCCAGGACCAGCAAAGAAATTCTTTTTGAAGGCAAGGAAGGACGGAGATCAGTATGTCTAAACTGTGGCAATGCTGAGACCATACACTTTTTAGGTACCACTGTATTTTCCTCATGTGTAGTCTTGCATATGGTACGAGAAGGATGCAGGAGGCCATGTAACCCAAAGCCTGCAGGAATTTCCTTGCAGATAGTTGAGTTAAAGTTGCCAAGGTTTTGAAAGTTGAAGCCAGCTGTAATTGTTTTTTGGATGTCAGAAATGCCATCTGGGTTGTGGTGTTTAGAAGAGCACCCAGAAAAGTTATCTGTTGTGATGGTGTCAAATTTGACTTTATGTTTACAGAGAATCCCAGGAACTTGAGGAGGTTCTGTACAAATTCTAGATGCTGGAGTAAGACATCCTTGCTGTCTGCCTGAATTAGACAATCGTCCAGATAAGGGTAAATTTGAATTCCCTTGAGTCTGCAGTAAGCTACTACTGGAGCCAGGCATTTGGTGAAGACCCTGGGCGCAGCAGACAATCCAAAGGGCAGCGCAGAGAATTGAAAGTGCCTTGATCCGGCCTTGAACCCGAGGTATTTTCTGCGATCCTGCCTGATGGGAATGTGTAAATATGCCTCCTTTAAATCCAAAGTTACCATCCATGCATCTTTGGACAGCATTGGAAGTAGCTGCTGTAGAGTAAGCATCTTGAATTTTGGAATCTCTAGGAAGGTGTTCAAGACCGACAGATCCAGAATGGGTCTCCATGTGTTTAGCTTCCTTGAGACTAGAAAGAGCCTTGAGTAAAAACTTTTTCCCATCTCTGACAGTGGAACCAGTTCTATGGCATTCATAGCCAAAAGAGCATCCACCTGGTTTAAGGCCTCCGTCCATTGATGTTTTGGAAGGTCTGGCCATCCGCTTGGCCTTGGCAAGGTATGAAAATGGAATTTGTAACCTCTTAAAATCACATTCAAAACCCACTTGTCTTGGGTTATTTGAGTCCAATTTTGATAAAAAAAGAGAGAGTTTTCCTCCGAGAGGGGCTTCCAGGCAAGAAGATCCTGTAGCCCAACAGAGGCAGTCATTGAGTTTGTTTCGTTTGAGTTTGTGACCTGCCCTCTCCTCCCCTAGGGGTGGAAGCAGTCCACTGTCTTGGTCTATAAGAGGCTTGTGTTTGAGGCCTTCCTCTGGAGCGTCTATATCTACCCCTCTGAGGCCTGTCTGAAGTGGGAAAGGACCAATTTTTTGAAGGCCAATTCCTGCTAAATCTAGGTGGCTGTACCTGTAAGAAATCTTTAACCATTTGCATGGATTTCGCCTTATCCTCCATCTTTTTAATCACCTCTTCAGCTTTTGATCCAAACAAAACATTATGCTGAACGGGAGCATCCAATAATTTAGCCTTTACTTGTTCAGGCAAATTTTGTTCCCTTAGCCATGCATGCCTTCTAATGACTGTGCCAGAGGCCGCAGCCCTACAAGAAGCCTCCAAGGCATCAAATCCACAGTGTAAACCATGCTTCCCAACTTGTTCAGTGGCATGCAATAAGTCATGCAATTCCTTATCATCTGCACAGGCAGAAATGGAAGTAAGCTTTTGTTTTAAAACAGACAAGAGAAATTGCTGGTACTTCAGCATATGAAACTGACAGTTTAAAGCCCTAATGGACAAAGTAGCAGAAGTGTACACCTTTTTGCCCCATCTTTCTAAGGATCGAGAATCCTTTTCAGTAGGAATGGGATTTTTGGCAGAAGCAGCCTTAACTCCCTTAGGACCCTGAGAAATGGTTTCAGGGTCAGCAGAAGGGTTCTTGTATAAAAACTGGTGGGAATCAGGAACCCTGTAATATCTATCAGGCTTAACAGGAGCAGGAGGAAAAGAGTCAGGGGTTAAGTTAGCCTCCGAAAAGGCATCATCCACAATATCCAAAACAGGAGGAATAGCCAGGGGTCTATGTTGGGGAAGAAGAAGAAAATCCCTCAGTCTTTTCTTAGATTCCAAATACTCCTGTCCTTCCCAGTGGAAATGTTCCCTCATTTCATGCAAAGTTTCCCCAAAAGAGAAATCCTCAGGGGGAGAAGCTGAGGGAATGGATTCCTCAGCATCAGAATCCTCATAAGGAGGGAAATAATATTCCTGGTCAGAAGAAGAAACAGAGGAAACAGAAGCCTGATCAGAGGAATCATAGTAAACATCCTGCCTTGGCCTTTTATCTGGAGGGGATGTGAACCCCTAATCATAGTAAGTAAATCCTCCGCCATCTTGAGTAACTGCTTCTGTGACTTGGGAGCCAGTTCAGAAGAGGCCTGTGTTGCAGTCTTTGATTTAGAAGGAGTCTTTGCCTTTGTCTTTGCCTTTATTAGAAGCTGAGTAGGCCTGAAAACCCCTTTGGATGCCGGTACCTGCACAGCGGCTCCGGACCCATCCGAAGGAGCATTGTCCGAAGGTCCTGCAACAGAAATATTTAAAGGCCTGGTTGGCTCCTCATGAGAGTCCGTTTCGGCCATCGGTTCTGAAATGGCTGACGACAGGGGCTGCAAAAGCACCTCACTGACGACAGCCGAACCTGAAGCTGGCTCCGCTTGTGCGCTATCATCAGATTTGGACCTCGGAGGCCTGTCTTTATCCTTGCGACATTTGTGAACTCCGGTAGCCGGAACCGTATCCGACGACATTTTGTAGTTAAAGCACTTACCGAAGTAATGAAAAGCAAAATCGTACCTTTGCTTAATTGTACGTTGATTGAATCTAGCACAAAACCGACAACTAGCTACGTCGTGGGTCAGGGCCTAAGCAAGGAATACAGTAAGAATGAAAATCCTTATGAGGTATTTGCTTCCCACATGAAATACAATTATTAACTTTTTCTGACATCGGAGTGGAGCAAGAAAAAAGTTTCCCCAACAGGGTACTTAGCTTTGAGTGGAGAAGAAAATCTTCGGACTGAAGTTTATCAGAAAAAATAGTCAGGAGTCAGCCGACCGGCACTTGCGAACTGCTATCACCGCACGGCAAGAAAGACTGAAGAAGATGGCATCGGCTGTCGGCTTTGTACTCCTGGCGCTCTGACATCAGGGAGTATGGTTGAACAGCCGACGCCGGACCCAGACTTTGGGATTCTGGCCGACCGAGGGCTGACTGCAACAGTGAAACACGATGAACATCCCAAACATGAGAAATCAGTAAGAGCTCTCCTCAGAGTCTGAATTAGAAAACTGAAGAGCACTCCCTGTATCAGTCCCTTCAATTTCCTGTTCAGATACAGACTCTTGAATCTCTGCAGGAAAAGAGGAATCACACTTTCTTTTACCAGAAATCACCTTATACAGAGGATCAATATCTTGAATTAAACCTAAGGAAATCTGAAGAGAAGATGCATATGAAGTTAAGCCTTGTGACAGTCCATTAAAACACACTCATAGCTTAAAAATAGCTTTCCCAAACAGGAAAGAAGAATAAAATAATTGATATAATGTGGGAAATTCTTTCCCAAAGGCAAAATTCTCTGCCAAGCAAAACAACAGCACAAGTCAACCGTTGAACCTCGAAAGCCTTGGGAATTCACTCTTCTATGGCACGAAACTTCTGAAGGGATTGGTGTCCAAACCTGTCTTTTTGTCAGCTCAGCTTCAGCTGACAGTTTGGTCTTGTGGAAGGTGTTCTAAAGCTTTGGAAGGTGGCTGGCTGCTGTATTCTTGGCAGGATACAGCCCAAGCTACTGCAGCAGTGATCAATATGATGTACATCCTTACATACATTTTGATCTTTCTAAGCATTAGAAATAGTAACAAACACTTCATGTTTTCTGAAGTCTTTTGTGCAGTGAAGGTAAAATCTGTTGTCTGTGTGCATCTGAGCAACACAACTGGCATTCTGCTTTGTTAGAACAGTTTGTAAAGTATACCAATAAATAAATGTACCAATTCAGATTCATCTGAGTGGCTACCTTGTGCATAAATAAAGGGTTAGTTCCAAGTGTAATTCAGAATGGAATGAATATCAAAGGAGACTTTTTTTTTTTTTGGAGGTAATGCCCGCTAGGATAGTCTTCCAGATGAGAAATTTAATATCAGTGGAATTCAGTGGCTTACAGTGAAGCTTAGTCAGTCTTTCAAATACAAAATTCAAATCCCAATGAGAAGCAGGGGGAACCCGGTCTAGAGTGAAAACCTCCTGTTTTGCATACCTTATGAGATGCTAGCAAAGAAAAGCCCAGACAAAAGATGATACAGCTGCCAAATTCACTTTTATCAGAGTAAGTAGCTGCTTTTCTAAATATACTGATGCAAAGGTAAGCACTTGAGATACAGAAGCTTAGAAAGGGTCTACATTCTTTTCATCAGACCAAAAAAAGAAGTTATGAAATCACCATAACGTTCCATGTGCATTGTTCATCTCACCTTCATTCTATACTTGTGGGTTCAGACGGCCATTTAAAAAAGCTCGAGGTCTTCAACTAGCTCGTGACTTACTCCCTATCCCATGATGCTCTAGAGAATTCCCCAGATCTTATTTGCTGGTATACGAATATATGCATATAGAAAAAAAATTTTTTTACAAACCAAGAGGGTCAGAGAATATTAGATGCAAAATAGCAAGCAACCTCTTGATCCTCCACGAGCCAAGGCTGGGGGAAGGAGGGTGAGACGCAAGAATGAAGGCAATATGGACAACACACATGGTATGTTATGGTGAGTACATAACTGTTTTATATGATGTTATCCTGTCTCGCCTTCATTCTGTATTGGTGGGAGAGCGTCCCTAGCACCATCTTTCTTTGGTGGCTCACGGGAGAACATTCTTCAGAACAGTGGACCCAAAAGAGGCTCTGTCCCTGGAGACCAAATCCACTTTGTAATGAGTAATACAGGTATAAGGCCTTGCCCATGTTGCTGCAGCACAAATGGTATCAATTGGCAGTTTAGCATGAAAGGCAGAAGAGGAGGAAATAGCCCTGGCAGAATGAGCTCTTAGTTTGTTGGGAAGTTGTTTGTTTACGGATTTGTAGGTGATGTAATGCAATCTAACAACCATCTGGATGGAGTTGTTTTAGTAATTGGAGTGCCTTTTTTGCAGTATGAGAAGGACACAAATAATTGGTCAGTCTTTCTAAATTCCTTTGTTCTGTAGAAATGTAATTGTCTATGTACATCGAGTTGGTTTAACATATTCTGCCTTATTACCATACTTGGGGAAAAACTGGTAAGTCTATGGATTGGTTTAAGTTTGATTCTGAGCATACTTTTGGTAGAAAGGATGGGTTTGTATGAAGTGAGACTCCGTCCTTATGGAATAGCATATATGGAGGTTTGATGGACAATGCTTGCAACTCTGAAACCCTCCTAGCTGAAGTGATAGCTGCTAAAAAAATTGTCTTCCAAGTTAAGAACTTTAGGTCACAGGATGACGCTGGCTCAAAGGGGGGGGGGGATCACAACAGATAATACAAACTTTAGGTTCCACGGGGGTAGAGGTGGTTTAATGGGTGGTTTTAACAGGTTAGTACCTCACAAGACAGATTTGCAAAGTCTGGGGGACAATGTTCGGCCCCATTTCTCCAAAATGTAAATTAGAGATTGCTGCTAATTGAACTCAAATAGTAGATGCAGCTGCCCCCTCCCTAAGCTTTGTTAAGAATTCCAGTATGGAGGGTATAGGTGCAGATAAAGGGTCAATATGATTTTCCAAGGCCCAGGAGGAAAATCTTTTCCATTTGCGGAGATATAATCTTCTTGGAGAAGCTTTATGAGAAGAAATCAAAATATACTGCGCTGAAGGTGAAAAGTTAGGTAGCCTGGCTATGTTTGGAATCGGAGCAGCCATGCTGTCAACTTGAGGGCTTGAAGAGAAGGATGAAGCATTCCCGATGGGTGGGTCAGAAGATCCAGAACTGGGTCCAGAATCCAAGGCTCCTCCTGAAGATGAGGTCACAGGAAGGGGAACTAGATTTGACGAGGCCAGTACAGGATGACAAGTATTAAGGTCCTTCCCAATGCACTGGGTTTCTGAAGAACCTTGGGTATCGATGGGAAGGGAGGGAGGGCGTAGAAAAGACCAGAGGGCCAATTGTGTACAACTGCATCCCTTGGGGACTCCCCCAGAGGGGATGATTAGGACATGGTAGCTGCTGCATTTGGCATTCATGGACGTGGCAACAGTGAAACATGAAGAACATAGTACAGTAGTATACACTTACCATAAATGTAGATGTTCGAGTGTATTTACTGTTGCAGTCCTGGTTACCCTCCCTCCAGCCCCCTGACTTCTCTTGGCTATACTTTTCTTCTTGTTTAGTGTTTTTTTGCTTTCTGGTGTATTTGTTTTTTGTTGGAGGTGTAACCTAACATATAATTGCTTCCCATTATGGGGGCACCTGACATCTGGGGCAAGCAAAACTGATGTAATGGCGTCAGCTGCATGTTTTATACCCCTGACGTCATGGAAGAAGAGACAGCATCCGATGAAGGAATCCAAGACTTTGATATTCAGGCCAGCTGAGGGTTACCTGCAGACAGATAACCCAAATGTAATGACTGCAACAGTGAAACATGAAGAACATTTGATGGCGATGGGGCAGGTCTATTCGGTTCCAAAACTCTCAGGGTCGGCTCCGACAATAATTTGGCTAGTGCCAAAGTCCTCAAAAGTCTCCCCACCACATAATCCACATCATCTTCTGATAAGCTCCTGCAGGATCGAGAAGAGGGGGCAGGAGATCTTGAACTTTGCAGGATTGGTAATCTTAACATCAGAGAAACCATCTCCAGTACTGGGGACCAGCTCCAAGCTTGTAACACCAATGGTTCTGATACAGGAGGAGCAGAGGTGGATGTTTTTTTGGGCCTGACAGACTTAGGGGTTGATGAAGACATTTTTGGTAATTTACTAGTAGGTGATTTAGCCTCCTGTTGTGTCTGTACCTTGGACCATTCTGTGTAGATAATACACTCCCAACCCAGAATGGATGCATCAATAGTTACAGTAGCAGTGGGGATAGATTGAAAAAAAGGAGCTCCCTATGGACAGATTCCATGGATTGTCCAACACAGCAAGGTCCTGATGACAGTGTTTGAAAACTTTGTATGTGTTACAGGCTCAGCTGCTTGGTTACACTGTGTCCCAAGTATCCACTTGTACTACTCTCAGGATGAATATGACATATGAAACCATACTAATGCACTGTAAGACTCTCAGGATGAATATGTCACATGGAACCATATGAATGAGGGCAGCCATCAGGCCCAACTCCTTGAGTATTTCTGCTGCCATAGGTCGCAGGTTTTCTGAAATGTTTGTAACTTCCTGGATAATGGCAGAAATATGGCTAGTGGTAATTTTGCCTTCTGACTGAATGTATCTAACTGGCACCCAAAAAATGCCAGGGATTGGGATGGATACAGCTGGGATTTTGCTGCAATGACCATGAACCCCAAAGACAGAGCTGAAACAAGTTATGACATGCTATGAGTGCAACTATGGACCGATTATCTAGGTTAGAGAAAATCCTCAATTCCAGTAGTCGCATCAGAGGTGAGACTGAAGTCATGCATTTGATGAACACAAAGGGGGCTGTGATGTGTCTGAATGGCAGGGCTCAAAACTGGTAAAGACTGGTTCCCACCAGAAAGTGCAGGAATCTCCTTGATGGCTTCACTGTCTTGATGTGCAGGTACAAAACCTGAGATGTGAACAGCATATCCAGCTCCTCAGCCTGCAAACCTTGTAGGATCGACTGTACAGTGACCATCCAGAATGACCACTTCACATACTGACTCAAATTACTTATGTTAACTGGTCCCAGGTCCAGCTTCTTTTTGGGCAGCAAGAAGAATTTGGAGTAAAATATGGACTATCTCTGATCTGCTGGGACCACTTAAAGAATAGAAAAAACATGAGCTAAGTGCCCAACCACTTAAATGATCCCTTTTTGTAGGAGGATGTTTGCTTCCTGCTGAGTGCACCCCCCCCCCCCCCCTGGTCAGGGTGCTGCAAGGGTGGATGTTTGGACACAGTCAAAAATGTAATACAGTCGTCTCTAGATATTCCCTAATTCACTTATCCTGCATGACAGCTAACCATGTGGGTAGATATAGGAAATTTGTCCTATGAGAGTTGCCAAAGTAGGACAGATGGGCAACCTTTCAGGGTTCATGTTGGAAAGATCCTTGAAAGGAATTCCTGCTGGTACAGTAGACCACTATCTCTAGGGTAGTGGGTTAGATGAGAATTCAGGGACCCCTATCATAATGCTGTCTGGTCTGGAGCTGCTGGGATTTCTGAAATAAGTTTTTGGTGTCTTTTAATTTCCTGAAAGACCTTTGTCATGCTGAAACCTTCACCAACAGCAATGAGAATTTTGCCATCCCCTTTATCAAAATGCAACAGTTTATCCTTCACCTTTTGCCCAAACAAGAAGGTTCCATCAAATGGAACACATGGACACTACCATGATGTACTCCACAAAATTGGTAAATTACAGCCAGGCCTGCAACATACTGCAATCCCTGGGCTCACTGTTCTAGATGCCCCATCCACTGTATTATGGATCAAACACATGACCAGCAAAAAGAGTGATGTAATAACTCGGTCTCCAACTGTGATCTCAGATCACCTGTGGGCAACTTTGAGTATCTGAGGTTTTCCCAGACAAATCTCCTCTGAAACTGAAATCTATGCACTAAATAATTCAAAGCCCAGATTGTGAAAGTACTAAACACAAACAAGCTTAAAGAGAGCATATTCATCATACCGAATTCCAGAGGATGGACAGCCTGAGTGTCCTCTGAGACCTCACACTTGGTGGCAGCAGACACCACCACGGAATCTATAAACAGTGATTTGCTACAGTGTAATCTTTGTGGAGGTCCACAACATTATCTAGCTTACAGGGGCTAGGCTCAGTAACATCAAGCTCTTTCTACATTTGGGAGCATACTATGTCTACAAGCTTATCGGAGGACTCCCAGAATGTTTGGGAGAGGGGTAGTCCTATAGGCCTCCTGCAAAATCTCTTCTTCTATAGGTGAGGATCTCCTCTGTTACATCACCTCCAGGACCTCACCAAATATGATGTCTTAAGGAGGGGATTTGGGGAACCTCCCCTCTGTTGAGATCTATTCCCTGGGGAAGACGACACTATAAGGAAGTCCAGATACCTCCCTCTTGATTCATTTCTTCCCTGGTGGGTTTGGGGCAATTACTGCCTATGACATCCTCCATCCTAAGGGAACAATGATGGCATACAGTAAGCTTGGAACTGGTGGAGACTGTTCTTGTATATGCAAAGAAACTGGAACAGATCTCTTCTGCATCAACAACTCTACCAAGGTATTCAAGCCCAACACTTCTGGTACTGGTCTCACAAACCCTGGTATCGCAGGAGGAACACCAGGTCCAGCCATCGGGACTGAAGTCTCAAGTAGCCCAAGTCTACATGGAAGATTTTGGCACTGAAGGGTTGAATGCCAGAAGCACCAATGCCTACAACAGTCCCAGCAGCACAAGGGCCCATATGGCACTGAGCTCAACTCTAGTGGTTCCCAGCACCATGACTGGTACCTTGGTACTCACTGGTAACGAGGGCATTTGTGTCAAAGAAAAGGCATCTCTTGGCATCAATGGGTTTGGTGCCTCATGCTAATTCAAAACACTACCAGAGATGAAACTGGGCCCATTGGAGGAACAGCACTAAAGGGAGTAAGGGTCTCTTCTCTAGTCACCCTAGACACAGTAGTAAATAAGACCATACCAAATTGCTGAACTGTCATATTTGCAGACATCATGTCCAAACGAGTCAGGCTCCCAAATGATCTGCAGAAGCACAGGATAAAAATGATGCTGTGAAGACAAAAATCATGAAAGCTCATGATCCGAGGAAAAGCTCCCAGTTATCCTCCCTGAAGCAGAGTTTTTTTGTGCTTGATGACTCCTGCTTAGGAGGAGGGGATCTAGTTAGAGTAGCTATGGTAAAAGGTCCAGTGCAAGCTGGGTCTGAAACCAGCAGCCATTCTGTTCCTAACATACGTGGTGGAATTCAGCAGCATTTAGATAAATTAAGTAAAAAGTTCATTAAGCTAAAATCCATAAAGTTTGACAACTTATACAGTGCAATGAAAAAGTATTTGCCCCCTTCCTGATTTCTTATTTTTTTTCATGTTTGTCACTCAAATGTTTCAGATCATCAACTAAATGTAAATATTGGACAAAGATAACCCAAGTAAACACTAAATACAATTTTTAAATGATGATTTTATTTAAGGAAAAAAATATCCAAACTTACATGGCCCTATGTGAAAAAGTAAACCTAATAACTGGTTGTGCCACCCTTAGCAGGAACAATTGCAATCAAGCATTTGCGATAAATGGCAAGAAGTCTTTCACACTGCTGTTGAGGAATTTTGGCCCACTCTTCTTTGCAGAATTGTTTAATTCAGCCATATTGGAGGGTTTCCGAGCATGAATCGCCTTTTTAAGGTCATGCCACAGCATCTCAATTGGATTCACGTCCGGACCTTGACTAGGCCACTCCAAAACCTTTGTTTTTTTAAGAAATTCAGAGGAGGAATTGCTGGTGTGTTTTGGATCATTAGTGCACTTCAGCTTTAGTCATGAACTGATGGCCAGACATTCTCCTTCAGGATTTTTTGTTAGCAGACCATTACACTACCACCACCATGTTTGACTGTTGGCATAATGTTCTTTTTCTGAAATGCTGCGTCACTTTTATGCCAGATATAATGGGACACGCACCTCCTCAAAACTTTTGTTTCATCAGTCCACAGAATATTCTCCCAAAAGTCTTGGGGATCATCAAGATATTTTTTGGCAAAAGTGAGATGACCCTTTATGTTCTTTTTGGTCAGCAGTGGTTTTCGCTTTGCCATGCAAGCCATTTTTGCCCAGTCTCTTTCTTATGGTTGAGTCATGAACACTGACCTTAACTGAGGCAAGTGAGGCCTGCAGTTCTTTAGATGTTGCTCTGGGTTCTTTTGTGACCTCTTGGATGAGTCGTCGCTGTGCTCTTGGGGTAATTTTTGTAGGCCAGCCACTCCTAGGAAGGTTCACCACTGTTCCATGTTTTCTCCATTTGTGGATAATGGCTCTCGCCATGGTTTGCTGGAGTCCCAAAGCTTTAGAAATGGCTTTGTAACCTTTTCCAGACTGATAGATGTCACTTACTTTGTTTCTCATCTGTTCCGGAATTTCTTTAGATCGCGGCATGACTTTCTTTAGATCGCGGCATGAATTTCCTTAGATTGCGACATGAGTTTCTTTAGATTGCGACAGGAGTTTCTTTAGATTGCGACAGGAGTTTCTTCCTTTTTGGGACTTTTGACCTGCTTCACTTTATCTGACAGGTTCTATTTAAGTGATCTCTTGATTCAACAGGTCTGGCAGTCAGGCCTGGGTGTGGCTAGTGAAATTTTACTCAGCTTTCTCAAAAAAGTGATTAACCACAATTACTTCAAATTGAACTCAGCTTTCCCAAAAATGTGATTAACCACAGTTACTTCATGATTTAACAAGGGGGCAATTACTTTTTCACTAGTCCAGATACAGAGTTGCTGTATCCAGGACTGTTGGTAAGCTTCTGAGCCCCGCAAGCCTTTCTGTGTTGGAGGGAAGCCTTCTAACTTATCAGTGGGAGTGGTAAGCACTAGGTAGCCTATCTACCACAAGAGGAGTGGTTCTGGCCCAGAAATTGTAGTTTATTGGCCGTTTGGGCAGTTTTTTTTCCATCTCTCTCAACTTTCTGGTTTTAAAGCCCGTGTTTGTGCTTGATCCCCACCTTTCTCGTAACTAGTCTAGTCCAGGTACAGATTTGCTGTATCCAGGACTGTTTGTAAGCTTCTGAGACCCTCAAGCCTTTGTGTTGGAGTGCAGCCTTCCAGCTTATCAGTGGGAGTGGCAAGTACTAGGTAGCCCTGTCTACCACAAGAGGAGTGGTTCTTGGCCCAGGAATTGTAGTTTATTGACCATTCGGGAAGTTGTCCATCTCTTTCAACTTTATGGTTTTAAAAGACCACATCTGCGCTTGTTTCCCATCTTTCCTGTAACTAACCTACTGGAAAGCACTAGAAAGCCTTAAACTGATATAAGCCTTCTAGCTTAAAAGAGAGACTTTGGAGTGATTGAGTATCAGTTTTCTGTATTTTCTTGCTGTACTTAACTGTTTTCCGCCTAAACGCTGATTTTCTAGCACTTATTGTGATTTAAAAGCTTGTTTTTTTACACATATTGTACTTATCTGACTGCCTGCACTTTTAAAAAGTTGTACTGTTGTAGGCTGCACACTAAAGTGCAATAGCCTTTTCTAATGGCTTGTAGTCATTTAAAGCTGTTTTAAGTGTACTTTTTACTGTTTTTGCCTTATCTTTTCAAAAAGATAAATAAATACATTTCTTGTTTCCCGCCTTTCTAAGCTAGTATAGTCCAGTTTTCAGGCTAGTGCTGAATTCAGGGCTGTGTTACAAGTTCCTGAGTTGCCCATAACTTACTTGGATAGAGGGAAGTTTCTCTGTTCACCTGTGAGAGAGGGGAACTTTGAGCAGCCATCTGTCCCTGGAGGAGTGGTTCCAGCCCAGAAGTTAGTAGTTTAAAAAACGCGTTGCACAGTTTTGTGCGCCGGGCAGCATCGGTTAGCTAGGGTTAAATTATTCCCGGCTCCACTAAGTCTCCTCTTCAGTTTTTCACTTGGAACTAGTCTAACTCTCAACCTAAGCACTCAAAAAGCATCCTACAGTCCAGCACTTGTTCAGACCTAATAGCAAGCACTAATATACCCCGACACTTGACTGCCCAGCAAGGCAAGGCTCTTTATTCACCCCTCACCAACCAAGCGACTAAGCAGCTCACCCTACTATTCAGGCATGACCAAAGGGCAACTTCAGGTGTACTCTCCAGTCCAGCTGTTGAATCTGGGTATCCTGAGGCAATGTTACAACTGCCTCATGTACACAGACAGCCCTCTCCTCCTACCACAAAGCACTAACATATGTGAGAGATGCAATTATACAGCCAAACTGGAGGCTAAGGTATCTCCACCCAAGACTGGAACAGACAGTCATGAGGAGAAGGTTAACACTTGCACCACACCTCCAGCCTCACATAGACCTACTAAACCAGCACTGGCAAAAAATACACAAATACACAAAATCATACTTGGAGGCTCTAAATAAAAACCTGCAAAAGCATCAGAGAGCTCCAAAGCAGACACCCACAAAACCTGCACCTCCCGTCACAAACTAGACAACACATAAAACACAAAATCAATGTGCCGCACAATCACAGCCCTTACTGCAAAATAACATGCCTAACACAATAGTAATAGGTGACAAAATAGTCAGGCACACTGACGCCCCACTCACTAGGCTGGACAAGGAGAAGGTTACTGTTAGCTGCCTGTCGGGAGCCAGAATCCGCCACATAACACAAGCACTCAGGTCACTCCAGAACAAGTACAAATATGACTCTGTCATTGTTCATGTTGGTGTGAATGACCTGAGCCGTACCTCCCTGGACTACATTAAGAGAGACATGGAAGAGCTCTCTGATCATGTAGCCCATTTAGGCAAGGCTCAAAATTCAAACCCACCTCCGTAAACAACACAAGTAAAAAAAAATGAGGGTTATGCTACTCAACGCCAGGAGTTTAAATCTCAAAATGCATGTGCTCGAAGCATGCCTAAGTATGGAGAACGTTGACATCTGTGCAGTAATTGAAACCTGGTTCAAGGCTCCAGAGAGCACTCCAGCACTTCTGGGCTACAACTCATACAACACATTTTGGCCACTGAACATGGACCGAAACACAAAAGGAGGGGGTGTATCCATATTCATCAAGGATACCCACACCTCCAGGTTAGTGGCGCAGCATGATACCTCTGAGATCATCCATGTGCAACTAACATCGGGCAAATCTGAAATGCAAATTGTGGCCTGCTACAGATCACCCTCCATGACCCAGGACCACCACTCCACCTTTCTGGAGACACTGGAAAACATGAAGGTCCACACACCCTGATCTTGGCAGATTTCAATTACCCTACCATTAACTGGGAAAACTACTTGAGTACAAACTCTCAGGCTCAGCGCTTCTTGGAATTTATCAACTCAAATGCCCTGGATCAGCTGGTAAACTCCCCTACCAGAGGCCACAACATATTGGACCTGGTCATCACCAACATGGACGACAGGTGCTCCGTACCAGAGGTCAACCCGTCACTGGTTAGATCAGACCATAAACTAATCACCCTGGATGTCCACACCCCACCAACACCCCCAACCAAGGAAACCACAGTAAAACACTTTTCTAAAGCAAACTTCACCTTACTTAAGGCAGAAGTGGTAAGTTTCACAGCCCCACGCTAAAGGATAACACTGCTCAAGATGCAGAATCCTTTACAATTGCACTCTATGAGCACCTACAAGGATGCATGGATCGTGCCATCCCTAGCAAAACTAAGACTCACTCCCCTAAGAGAAGGAAACCAGTCTGGTGGACCCCTGCCATAAACAGGTTATACAACAAAAGGAGGAAACTAGTTCAGAAAAAAAGCAAATCCCAAGAAGAAAAGACATCCCTGATCAGTATCAGTAAGAAACTAAGGTCCCTCATAAAATCATCCAAGGCTAACTTCGAAAGAAAAATAGCCAAGGATTCAAAAGATAACCACAAAGCCTTCTTTAGCTATGTCAAGAATCTAAGTGGCAACTCACAGATATGCTCTGAGATAGTGCAAAATAGCACAAAATATACTGAACCTACTGATATTGCCAACATACTGGCAGATAGATTCAGTGTAAACTTCACCTCCCTCTCACCTTCAAAAGGGCCCACAACAATGCCGGAAAAGTGTAGTGTCCTGGAAATCACAGAAGCACAGGTGAAAACAGCCCTTTCAAAAGCCAAAACACGGCATTAATGGTGCCAGATGGTGCCCCAGGCTGCGTCTTGCACGAACTACAGAACAATCTAACCCCCCACCTAAACACGCTGTTCAACCACAGCCTCTCCACAGGCTATGAGCCCAAAGAATGGCACATAGCAATGGTTATTCTGCTCCACAAAGGAGGGGCCACAACTGACCCTGGTAACTATCGTCCCATAAGCCTGGTCTGCAAGGCTATGGAGCACATCATCATGGAACTCATTAACAAAGCCATTGGGAACCTCCAAACACTTGACTCGGCCCAGTTCGGCTTTGTTAAGGGCAGATCATGCCTACTAAACCTGGTTGACTTCTTTGAGACAGTTACCAAGGCCATAGACGAGGGAAAGGTGGTTCACACAGCCTACCTTGATCTAGCCAAGGGGTTCGACACCATTCCTCACTTGGGTATTATAGAAAAACTCACCAGCCTTCACATAAACCCCTATGTCACAAGATAGGTTGCCAACTGGTTTACAGACAGAACTCGCATGGTAAGAATAGCGGGCACCAGGTCTGACTCTAAACCAGTCACAAGTGGTGTCCCGCAAGGCTCGGTTCTGGGACCCCTACTGTTCGGCATATATTTCTCAGAAGTACAGGCAAACACAGGAGGACTATGGCTAACCAAGTTCGCCAATGACTGCAAACTGGGAGCCATAATTGACTCTCCGGCTGACACGGACATCCTCCAAAAAAGGCCTTACTGAGACAGACACCTGGTGTCAAAGTCATGGCCTCAAGCTAAATGCCAAAAAATGCATAGTCATCCTGTTTGGGACAAACAAAACGCCCACGAATTACCACATAGGCGACAGCCCCCTTAATACAGAAGAGGTAATAAGAGATCTGGGGACCCAGGTAGATAGTAATCTCTCCTTTGACAATCATATTGCCAAAGTAGTTAGGAAATCCGTCTATGTGGCCCATCTAATTGCTAAGGGGTTCGCATCTAGAAATAAAGAGGTTATAGTGCCCTTCTACTCGTCACTCATCTGACCCATCATAGAGTACAATACCCCATTTGGGATGTACCTCACAAGACACTTCCAACAGCTTGAAAGACCACAAAAGCACCTCACCAAGAGGATTACTGGCCTCAAACATTTGTCCTATGCAGCCTGACTGAAAAAACTCCGGTTGTACTCAGTGGCATATCGCTTACTCAGAGGTGATCTCTGCATGACTTACAAAGCTATGTCCAACTCAGAACTGATGGACATGCTCCACCTAAAGAAATGAGCTAGACCTCACCACAGCAATAAATAGAACCCACAGCAATAAATAGAACATGCTGGAGGGATAGATTCCTGTCACAGAGACTCCCCATGCTTTGGAACAAAATTCCTAACTACATCAGGCAGAGCCCCTCACTAACACTCTTCAAAAGAAGCCTTGACGAGTGGATGGGTAACAAAAAATACACCCCTGGGATCACTTCATTGGCTATGCTTGACAGAGGCTCAGTTAATTAATCAATGGGGCGGCGAAAGCCGACACACTCTGGCTAGGCTTATAAATGCCCTCGGGCAGATAGCCTAGTACCTACCTATGAACATAGGGCCATGTAGGTTTGGATAGTTTTTTTTCCTTAATAAATAAAATCATCAGATAAAAACTGCATTTTGTGTTTACTTGGGTTATTTGTCTAATTTTTGTCTAATATTTAAATTTGTTTGATGATCTGAAACATTTAAGTGTGACAAACATGCAAAAAAAATAATAAATCAGGAAGGGGCAAATACTTTTTCATTGCACTATACTTCAATGAATATGTATAATCAGACATTCAAGTTTGAAGAGCTAAGACTGCACAAATTTCTTAATGGAATGGTACAGGGTTTGGACTTGCATAATGAACTCATCTAAATTTTTTTTCAGACAGTCAGTATGCAACACCTGCCTATTTTGAATGAACATAATTTAAGCTATATTGGTTAACACTGGAAATTAGAGACCTTGACTGTTGCATTAAAAAGGATTTACTATTTGAAACAAAACCATCTTCCTATGAGCAAATCTTTGTCAAGCTGGAGAAGCACATCAACTTTGAGTTTTTACAAGTTACAAAGCCAAAAATTCCCACCACTTACAGTATCCCTAAAACATATAAATATTCCAAGGAGCCACCTATAAGACCAGTCTTTTTGGCTGCAGTCTCCAAGGCAAAAACCCTGTGTTACCTGGTAGTCAAACAACGGTTTCCTTGGGTTTGTAAGGATTCATGGGACTTCCTGGATGGATTTCAAACAATCAAATTTGACAGTAGTAACTTATTAGTGACACATGACATTTAGGGTTATTTACGGTTGCCCCCAAAGCAGATGTCTTGGAATGGTTTTGAGAATGGCTTACAATATTGCCTGATTTATCAGGCAAGGACACTGAATTTTCAAGTATGTTGCGTTAAAAATAATTTTTCACGTATGTGGAGGAAGCTTCAGAGAAATATCAGATGAAGCCGTAGGAGCCCATTGTGTACCTATTTTCACATATTTAATATTAAGCTTTTGGGAACACAGATTTCTTACTGACTGAAATTAAAACTCATCTGAAACTTTATTAGGATTTTTGGACAATGTTTTTATTCGTTCGTCTTTTACCAGAAATAAACTGGATTAATGTTTTCCATACCTACAACATACTACAGAACTATTAAACTTTTCATTTAATGAGAAGGACACTGCTATTAATTTTCTAGATATAATTCTGTATAAATGTAATGAGATGACTAGATTTAGTCAACTATTTACAGAAGGCTCACTTTCTCCAATTACTTAGATTTTAAAGGGACATATCATTCAACTTTCTACAATAATTTCCAATGATGAACTGTTTTACGTGAAATAAAACATACTAAAATTAATGATTCCAGATACCTCATTGCCTCATTGATTTTCTTGGTACTATTTTTAATGAGATAATGAGGATAAGAGCTGATAGACTCCCTCCGATTCTACTCAAATCATATATTAAAAACACCCACTAATACTAATTCTTAACAATAATTCTATGATTTTACATCACTCTATAGACACAGGTATGGTTAAAATATGTATCAGAATTGGGATAGGATATTTAATACTGAAACCCTTAAAAACAGGGTTGGATATGAATGTTTTATATTTAAAAATGGGTTTAATATTAAAAAGACTGTTGAACAATGACTTCAACTGATAGGGTCAGATCCAATCCCTTGGATCAGAGTCAGCTACTACTAAATCTCGTGGCAACCACAAAACCTCGAGCTGCTCCCTTACCAACAATGCACTAACCCCAATTACCTCAGATGTTGATTGCTGATTTTAGAAAAAGGAATATTCATATTCAGAATGAAGAAGTCTATATCTGGAGCTTAACAGAAAGGACAGAAGTGTCCTGTAACAATTCATTCTTCCAGAAGTTTTAAAGGATGGGGGTTGGTGGGAAGGGAGTTCAAGAATGAAAATGGACAGCATAGATGAAACATTATGGTGAATACATAACTTCTTTATCTGATGGTGTTAATTTTCATTCTATCCTCAGCTGATGGGACAGAGTCCCTGGCTACCTAAAATCCACGGTGGACTCGAAGAATACTCCTGAGCACCACTGAGCCAAATGATGCTCTACCTCTAGAGACCAGATTCAATTTGCCATGAGTAATAAACGTATGAGGAGTAGCCCAAGTTGCTGCTGCATGGGCATTCTGGACTGAAAAACTAAGGAGGTAGCCATGGATCTAGTTGAATGGGTTCATAGGGGTTTTGGTAAAGTAATACCTAGTTTGTTATAAAAAAATGAAATACAGTCTGTTAGCCACCTAGGTAAAGTTACATTGGCAAATGGTTTCTCTATTTTTACTTCTACAAATGAAATAAACAATTGGTCAGTTTTTCTGATGTCCTTTGTTCTATGTGGGTAAAAATGCAACTGTCTGTGAACATCCAGCAAATGTAACATCTACTCTCCCTTGTTAGAAAATTTAGGAAAGAATACTGGTAAATTACTAGACTGATTAATATTCGATTCTGCCACCAACTTAGGAAGTAAGGAAGCATTAATGTGTAGTGCAACTTCATCCTTGTGAAAAATCAGGTATGGAGGTTTGGAGGAGAATGCCTGAATCACAGAAATTCATCTGACAGAGGTAACAGCTACCAGAAAAATGGTTTTCCAAGAAAGATATTTAATGACACAGGTAGCTGCTGGTTCAAAGAGGGGGAAGTTTGTAAGTGCCTGTAGTACCAGATTCAGATCCCATAGGAGAGAAGGATCTTTGAAATGATGTCTCAGAAAAAGCAAACCTTTCAAGAATGCTTTGCTTAATTTGTAAAAGGCGACAAAGGAGCCATCAACACCAATGTGAACATTTGACATCACTGCTGACTAAACTTTACTGGCAGACGAGTTAGTTCAGTCTTTAAAAAGATGGTTCAAAAATTCAAGGATGCTATGTATCAGGGTTGAGAAAAAGAAGTTAAGTACTCACCATAACATTCCATCTGAGTAGTTGTACTTCATTTGCCTTCAACCGACCCGGCAACTTTTACTAGCATCTGCTCCGAGCTCTAATGTCCTCCCCTTACCCATAATACACCTCCACTGCCTTGAATCCCCAGACTGATTTTGCTGAACCTTATACTGATAACCTGACCTGAAAAAATTACTTGCGACCTATACTGCAGCTGATTATATGCCAAGGTCCGGAGGAAGGAGGGAGGGACGGTTGAAGACAAATGAAGTACAACTACACAGATGGAACGTTATGGTGAGTACATAACTTCTTTATTTGAAGTAGTTTACGTCATTTGGTCTTCAACCTGTGGGACAGAGTCCCCTCATGGAAGGATATTTCGGAGTACCACGGAACCAAAGGATGCTCTCCTTCTGGAAGTCAAATCCACCTTGTAATGAGAAATAAACATACGAGATGAGGACCAAGTAGCTGCAGAACAAATATCATCCAAAGACACTCTAGACCAAAAGGTCACAGACGTAGCCATGGACCTAGTGGAATGAGCTTTCACCCGACCTGGAGGAGACATGCCTCTGTCCTTATAGACCTGCAGGATGCATGAAGAAATCCATCTAGCTGTAGTGACCTTAAAGATTGTATCCTTCTATAAACCCTTTTTGGGGAACCTAACAATTGATCAGATTTATGGAAATTTTTTGTCCTGTGTAAACAGAATCGTAACTGTCTATGAACATCCAAACAGGTGGAGTTTGTATTACATCTTGTTCGTAAAACTAGGAAAAAACACAGGTAAATTGTTGGTCTGACTGATATTGACTGGTGATGCCACCTTGGGAAGAAAGGATGGATTGGTTTGAAGGGAAACCCTATATTTGGGAAAATCATGCAAGGAACTTTGATGGACAGGCCTGTAATTCTGAAACCCTTTTGGCAGAGGTAATAGCCACCAGAAAAGCTGTTTTCCAAGATAAAAATTTCAGATCTGCGGTTGCAGCAGGCTCAAAAGGCAGAGTGACCAAAGCTTGAAGAACCATAGTAAGGTCCCATGGGGGAACAGGATCCTTGATCGGGTGGCATAACAGAAAAGTGTCTTTAATAAAGGCTTTACACAGTCTGGAGGAGGCTAGAAAGGCAGAATCGTCACCCACATGAAAATGAGAAATGGCAGCCAACTGAACCTTGACAGTAGAAGAACTACCACTGTGTTGAAAAATATCAGCTAAAAAATCAAGAATAGGAGCCAAGAAGGGGTCTAAACTCCTTTGAGAGGTCCAAGAGGAAAAACATTTCCACTTACTGCGATAAACCTTCCTGGTCGAAGACTTATGAGCAGCCACCAAAATAGATTTAACTGAGGAAGATAGTCCAGGAGTCCTAGCAATCACGGGAACTGGAGCAGCCAAGCTGCGAGCTTCAGGCTGTCCAGATTCGGAAGAGGCACCCCCGAAGGGTGTGAAATTAGATCCTGAATGGGATCTAGGATCCAAGTCGGAGCCAGAAGGTGAGACCAAAGGAAGGGAAACCATATCTGGCGAGGCCAGAATGGAGTACTGAGGATCACTTTGCTCCCCAGTCGATGAACTTTCTGTAGAAACCTCAGAATAAGAGGTACTGGTGGGTAAGCATACAGAAGACGGAGGCCAAGCATGAACTAGAGAGTGTATCTGGGGGACACCCCCGGCAGGGGGTTCAGAGCGAAAAACTCACTGCACTTCGCGTTGGAAGGAGATGCGAAGAGATCACAGCAAGGTTGACCCCACTCACTGAAGCTCTGTTCCGCTACTGACAGATTCAGAGTCCACTCGTAAGACATCAAAATGGTCCGACAGCCTGTCCGCTAGGATGTTGGACCGTCCCGGAATGTGCATTGCGATAAAGCGGCCAGTGGAGATCACCCATTCCCACACTCTCATGGCCTCACGACAAAGGGGGTAAGATCTTGTCCCTCCCTGTTTGTTAATATACCAGACCACTGACATGTTGTCTGACTGAACAGCAATCATTCCCAGAGGAAGAAAGGCATGAAGGGCCTACAATGCAAGGACAGCCCTCATCTCTAGGGCATTTATGTGCAAGCTGGTCTATATGGGGGACCACAGGCCTTGGACTGCCTGCCTGAACAATGCCCCTCCACACCGGAGTTGGGAGGCATCCGTGGTCACTGTGGCTTGGGCCAAGTCTGGAACAAACAGTCGTCCCTCCAAAATGTCCAGAGAGCACATCCACCATATGAGGGAAGACTGACAGACTCGAATGCATTGAACTGGATATGCCAATGGCAGTTTGAACAGGGAACATTGTACAGCTAGCGCCCACTGTAGAATTCTCATATGTAACCTGGCACACGGGAGAAGAGTTATGGTCGCAGCCATCAAAACTAAGGCCCTCAACACCGACTCTGCCATTGCAAGATGAAAGTGGTAGATCAGGGAGACATGCATCCTCAGGTTTTGAACTTTCTCCAAGGTTAGGAAGATTTTGCACTGAAGAGTATCTATCCTGGCATCAATGTAGTCTATCACCTGTACAGGATCTAGGAAAGATTTGGATGTGTCGACTGTGATCCCCAAATGCAGGGCAAGAGTCAGGAAATAATTCCTGGTTTGGCAGAGTAGACGCCTGGTGGGAGCAGTGAGGAGTCAATTGTCCAGGTACAGATAGACCGGAATCCCCTGAAGCCTCAGGTGAGCCGCTACCACCACCATCACTTTGGTAAACACCCTGGGAGCTGTGGTGAGACCAAAGCATAGGGCTCGAAATTGGTAATGATAGACTCCTAGCCAGAAGCAGAGGAACCTCCTGGAGCTTCCGTGCATTTTTATGTGATAGTAAGCATCCTGGAGGTCTAACGAGCACATCCAGTCGCTCTTTCGCAGGAATGGCATGATGGACTGTAATGTGACCATCCAGAACTTCTCTTTGGCAACTGACAGGTTCACGGTAGAGAGGTCCAGAATGGGCCTTAAGTCCTTGGTTTTCTTTGGCACCAAAAAAAACCTGCAGTAGAAGCCCGATCCGGACTGACCTGGGGGGGGGGGGGGTTTGATGGCTCATTTTTCTAGCAGCTTGGAAATTGCCTGTGCTGCTGCCTCCCTTTGTGTGGGTGGTATGTCGGGAGGTGTCTGGGAGATTTGGGGGAACCCACGAAGGGGATAGAGTATCCTCTGGATATGATCTGATGCACCCAGTGGTCTGTTATGGACTCCCATGCCTCTAGGTGCAAGGACAATCGTCCCCCAACTGCCTCCAGAGTAGAGCAGTTGGGCAACCCCTCAGGGTTGCTGCCTGGGTCTGTCCGAAAAAGGTTCTCAAGACTCAAAATTCCTCGGACCCCCCTCTGGGCCGGCGACCATTGTGTCCCCCTCTGCCTCTTGGGAAAGAAGAGCCCTGAGTGTCCTGGGAATACTGTGACTTCCGGAACCACATCGTTTGCCTTCTCTGGTTCCGGGAAAAGGACCTTTGAGGGTTCGAGAAGCGGATCCCGATGGCAGACAGTGTCTTCCCATCCTTCTCACTCTGGACTTACCAAAGAGTGTAGAGTAGTCATAAGGGGCATTGGCAAAGGACACCTTGAAAGGTTTCGAAAATTAACATAACCTGAGACAGGCATTGTGCCTCATGGACATGCTAGACCCAGTCGCCCTAGCCGCTCCTTCTGTAGCATGTGAAAGGAGTCACATGGATGTGTTAGAGACTGCTTTTAAAGTGGCCATCCTTGTGGAGAAGGGAAGCCTTCTCCTCCTGCGACATGGACTTGGGGAAGACTCCTCCAGCTCCTTTATCAGGTCGCATTGGAGTCTGGTGACATGGGCTAGGTAGTTCAGCACCCTAATCGAAAAGGTAGCTGAAGAGTAAACCCGCTTCCCTAGGCAGTCCATCATTCGCAATTCTCTGTCAGGAGGATGGACCGAAGAACTCTCCTGAGCAAGTTCCTTCTTAGTGACTGCTGCTACCACCATGGCATCTACGGGGGAGCCCTTGTTCCATGCTGGTCTGTCTATGGGGGGAGCTTAAAATCTTATCCGGTCTTTCTGGGATAGGTTCCATGGTGTCCGGTTCTCCTTCCATGCCCGCGAGGTGACCAGATCCACCAAACGATCCATGGGAAGGGACACCCAGGAAGTAGATGGGCCCGTGCCGAAAGTCTCCAGGCACACGGACTAGTCAGAAAAAGGTTTGGGGGCAGACCAACCTCCCCGTTGGCGCAGGATTTCCATGATGTCTCCAAAGGAGGCATCCTCGGGAGGTGACCTAGGGGAACCTTTTCCATCATCCAAGTCCGTGTCCTCAGTGAGGGACTTGGGGGAGTCCAGGTGTCTCCTCTTGCAAGTATGCTTGCGATGTACCTCTCCAGGGGGAGCTCGCAAGACACTTGCTCCTCGGGGAACCGTCTGGACCATTTCGAGCACAGGCTGTCCCTATGGTAAAACAATGGGGACCGTAGACAGAGCCGAGGGGATGGAGTCCGAGGGGGCGGTCAGGGGTCTTGATCCAGCAGAGAGAACCCTTTATACCACGTTGAACGCTGAAGGAGAACCTCCTGAGAAACCATAAGGCGTCTGGTCTCCCTGGGTCCGATGAGAGAATCGGAGCCAAGCCTGAGGTAGATGGAACTCCGAGGGAGGGTCAGAGCCGAAGAAAAGGGTTCCACTATCTTGGATCAGACACCCAAGCTCCGGCTCCGAGAACAGCTCGGATTCGAGCTGGTCGGATCTGACATGCTCCAGGCAGCTGTTAGCGTCGAGGAAGCAGGTACTGTCGGCGCCGACCCCCTGACCAAAGCCAACCTCAGATTTGAATACTCCAAAACAGATGGTCGGATCGGAGAAGGCGAGAGAGGATGGAAAAGGGCAAGCGAGCTCCCGCCCCCTCCTGAAGGAGGGGAGTCTGGCAAAACCCCCATCTGGATCAGAGTACGGATAAACCTCCTCATCATTTTATCCAGATCAATGTCAGACAAGGACCAGGAGGATCTCGACGAGGCCACAGACTCCGACCTAGCGGGTCGGAGCACCGAGGCCCGGGAAGCTGAACGTGTCTCCTCCGGCTCCGGGGGAACCTCGGAGTTCAAATACAAGGGGAGTCACGGATCCATAGTGTCTTTACAGGTGAAGGGAGGTCCGGAGACCTCTTTCGCTTTTCCCTCACCTTCGACTCTCTCTCTCTCCTTCTCTCTACCCCTTTTCCACTCAGCTTCCACAGGCTTTTGTACAGGAGATGGAGTCCCAGCCTGGGAGGGATGGGAAGCCAGGGGAAGAGAGGAAGGAGAGGCAGCCACAGCAGCTGCTGTGACCGAAGCAAGAGACGAGGAAACAGACTCTGAAGGGGGAAGAAGGCCTTTGAGGGCCAACTTGGCCTTCCTATCTTTAGTGGCATGGGGGTTGAAGCCCGCACATATACTGCAGTCCACACTCAGATGGGCCACGCCCAAGCACATAACACACAGAGTGTGGCCATCTGCAGGGGATAACTTATGGCTACACTCAGTGCAATGTTTGAAAATAGGCTTTTTAGCCATACTGTCAGTAGAAAGAGAACTTGAGAAAAAAATTTTCTTTCTTACTGGCGCACACACACCCACTCACCACAGTCATACTCAGAAAACACTGTGGGGGGGGGGGGAGCAAAAAATCCACACAGCAATACAAACTATTCTATTTACTCTAAAACACTACATCTTGACGCACCGAGCAAGGGGAGGAGAAAAGGGAACCTATACTAACACTACCTAACAATTTTGTAGAGAAAAAAGATACTCAAAGGGTTTTTACCCACTTAAAGCTGGAGATCAAGAGATCACAATGAAAAACTATTTGCGGCAAACGAGATCTGGGGATGGAAGGTAGTGGAGGTGTATTATGGGTAAGGGGAGGAGTTTGGAGCTCGGAGCAGATGCTACTAAAAGTTGTTGGCTCAGATCCAATACAGATCTGTAACCCACAGGTTGAAGACCAAATGAAGTAAACTACTTCAGATAGGATATTACTCTGATGAGCTCACTGAACAAATCTCTTCCATTTGCTGGAATAGAGTTTCCTGGTAGAAGGTTTATGGGAAGATAAAAGTATCTGAAGGACAGGTGAAGAGAGTATAGGCTGTCTGGCTATTAATGGAACTGGAGAAGCCAGGCAATCAGCCTGAGGTTAGTTAAGTTTTGATGAATCATGCTGTTAGGTGAGACAGGAGATCTGGAGTTGGATCCAGAATTCAAGGTTGGTTAAGCAAGTGAAGCCAAAGGAAGTGCCCACATGGCATGGAGGGACCATGGAATTGAAATGTCAAGCTTCTGGACTACAGCTCTCCCCTGCTCAGAGGGCAAAATCCCTCAGGTGGAAGCAGAAGCAGAGCTATCCAATGCCAAGGTTCCGATGCAGAGAGATGGCTCCGAAAGCTTCAGAGTCGACTACAACACCTTGGATCTGACAAGGAGGCTTTTGCTCTGAGAGATCTCTGGAACCGACTGGATAGGAGCACTCAGAGAATGCTTTGGATCCAAGGAAAATGTAATCCTTGGATCTGATCCAGATGGCTAGGATCCAGGGACTCAAACAGCCGAGGTAGTCAGAGCAGGAATTTATAGTGGGACAGTACCAGAAAAACTGACCTCCTGACTCAGATGGGTAGGAGCTGAGGGAACACCCATCTGTTCCTGTGTCGACAAAATCTTCCTCAGCACTCTTTCCACATCATCTTCTGAGACTTCTGGAAGAATGAGTGGAAACAAATGGAGACCTAGGTCTTTCCAGGAAAGGGGAAGGTATCTTAGAGGGTACTGGATCCACCAACAGTGAAACAGAGTCCTTGGTTAAATATCCAGTGTTGAAGTTCCAGCAACAGTTGGATCTGACTTGCACTGTAGCAGATCCGATAAGGTCGGATCATGTAATTTTGATTTCTTTGGATCCAAAGAAGTCGGGACAGATCAGACATTTTTGGCTTTTTCGGATCCTAGGGTGAAGACGGATCTTTGTCAGACCTCTTTGTGAGACCTTTTCTTAGAGGTATCTGAAGCAGATGAAGAAGAGAAAGGTTTCTGAGACAAGTTCTTAAGCTGTTTTGCCTTTGTCTTAGTTTTGGGAGAGTTGGCTCCTCATATAGCCTCTCCAAAGGATGAAGGTAAAAGGCCTTTTAGAATCAATTTATTTTTGCTTTCCACTAATGTTCCAGGGTTGAACCAGTGGCAAATCAAGCAGTCTTCCTGTAAGTGAATTGACCCTAGACAGTATACACAAAGTGTGTGCATCAGATTAATGGCAGGTTATGCTCACACTTAGTACACCTTTTAAATCCTGCTGGCACTTTATCTGCCATATTATACAGCAAAAAATAGACAAGAAAAGAAAATATTCTCTACTTAACTTTTTTTTTTACATGGATACAGGAGGGAAAAAAGAAATTACCAACAATGGTATTCAAAACTACAAGAAACTGTAGTACCATGGAAAATAAACTAACAATAGTATCCAAAAGGTACGCAGAGTAGAAGAAAGCAGATAAGATAGAAAAAGGATCAATATACAGGAAAGAGTATGCGATAGGTAAGGGGAATACTTATTCTAAAATTAGAAGAAAAAATAAAGGAACAAGACAATTTTAATCAGACTTATCTCAAACTCACGAGAATAGTAGCACCATGTCTTTTGCTGAAAGCAGCAAACAAGATCTGGGGTAATGGGGTTAGTGCACTGTGGGTAAGGGAGAAGCTCGAGAGTTCTTGGTTGCCACGAGGTTTAGCAAAGGCTGAGTCACATCCGAGGGATCAGATCCAAATCCATCAGTTGAGGCTAGAATGAAAACTGACATCAGATGCATTATTTAAGCAATTGCAAACATTAAAACAAATGATTACTGCGGGGATTGTCCATGATAAAGTGGAATCTTATAGGAAAATGTTAGGTTGATGAAATTATATACTTCTGTATTACCAGGATTAATTAAAACTTAGTACTAGTCAAGTTTTAACAACAAAATCAGAACAGCTCTATGAATGTATTTAATAATTTTAATGAATAATGATTTAAGTGCACATATTTAAATGCATGTTTGATGGCATTAACTCTAAAGTAGTCTATGATTCTATAAGGTGAATGGATCTTCTGTTCAAGAAATATTATATTTTCTTTGCTCAGAGCAGAGAGAATGAAATCCTTCGTACCTTGGCTGGAGACATTTTTTCCAAAAAGGGAATGCCCTTTTCCTTAGCCTACCTTTTCTGCTTTCCTTTCTCTGGGCAAACTGCCTCTAAGGTGAGCTTTTCCTTGTCCAGGGATCTCTCCTTCTTCATGGCTTCACATCTCAAATTTCATTTGAGAACCAATTCATTTCTTCTATCCAACAGTGCCCTGTAGGTAAAGTTTCTGCAAATGGCATAGTCAGAATCTAAATGTCCCACCCCAAGGCACACCACTGATGTCTTGGTGTGGTTGTTTTGTGTCCACAATTTTTGTATTTTTTTAAATCAAAGTCCTTTACCTTTTTATCTATACATTCAGTCAATGTAAACAACAAGCAGTAAACAGCAAAAGCATCCCATCTACTTAAACAAGTATGTCAAGGAATTACAGCCAAAGAAAAATTAAGTTGCAGGGAAAGTCAAAAACTGTTCTAATAATTTTTCATTTTTTTAATGAGGGACCAGAAAGAAATAAAGAGGGGAAGTTTGAGTGGAAAACACTGAAGAAAAGGAGAACAAAAACATAGTACATGCTTGTACATAAAACACTTCTGTCCAGAAGAAGGTATATTAAAAAATATATATTGGCTTGAGCTTGCATAGAAATGGTGTGGCTGTAATGGTGGCAAGGATATCTGAAGAAACGGGTTTATGAGATGAGGAGAAGCTGGAGCTTACAAGAAGTGTAGTTGCTACGAAAAAGGTGCCAAGGTAACCATTCCAGCAGTGTCCATGCAGGACTAGAATAAATCAATCTTTTCTTTGCTTATTGGACCATTCAACACTAACTATATAAAAGTGGTGTAAGTAGTAGATACAACACCAATGCCCAAGCACACCACATTGCACGGTTTCTCCTTGCCCAAGAAGAATGCACTGCATAACTAAGTTGTTTGGGTAATTATGTGTGGAAAGACTGCCAAACATAGGGGTTGACAAAGTGAAGGTGAATGTTGACATCTGCCATTACGAGTACCTAATTATTCTGCATTGGTAGTAGGCAAATGGGGCATTCAAATTCTGCTTCTGCATGGAGAATTGCTAAAGGTTTCCAATAACCATAATGTACCTTTTCCAGAGGTAAAAATACCTATCCCAAGTGCAGTTAACATGAGTTCACTCAGCTTCTTCCAAAAACCTAAGACAATTAACTCCCAATAACTCAAAAGGCTAAGATTATCATGCATATATTAGAACAGTGCCACCATACACTAATACACCAGCCTCCAGGCAGTGAACTGCCAAAACAAGCAAATAACTTCAACTTAACCATGTCCAAACAGTTTTACAAATCCCATACTTGTGTCTCATTCTGTTGCATATTCCTGTTGAAAAGTTCACCAACTAAACAGTGCAATTAGAAACAAGTAGTTTAACAACATGGCATGTTACCAATGTATATAATTCAGTCATCATCATCAGTGGATAAGCAAAGAGGACAATGCAATTCATGCCAAGCTGTGAAACTAATAGATTCTTCTCCTAGCTAGAGAAATGTGCAAAAATTTCCAGGTTTCATAAAACACACTTGACAATGCATCTCTAATGTAAAACTAGAAGGCATACCTGAGGGGTCACAGCTCTTCTTCCTGCACCCTCATCATTTTCCTCATCATCAGAACCTGCAATAACAACGAAACAGAAAGCAGCACATCAAAGAATCTAATGGAATAAAAATTATAACAATCTGTGTAGAGGACACAAAAATGACATACCGGCAAAGGATTCTGGTGGGGAATAAAATCTCGCCTCAGAACCTGCACCATATAGAAGTGGCGCCTGTGCTGCAGCAGCCTGGGCAGCAAAATACACTACAGAAAGAAAAAGCAACAGTTTAAATCCTGCAACATTTACTGCAAAAAGAAACAAACCACTAACTTTTCAAACTGATCCTCCACTTTGCAGCAGTAAACAGCATATAATACTTTACAGTTTGTAAAGCAGGAGTTACTTGCTCTGGTACAACACAGTGAGAACACACCTAGAAAAAGACTCCGACCCACTGTCTCTTCAAGATCAAAGCCTGCAACTAATTTACAAGAAATATTCTTCTGACTCATATTAAAGCACACCTCTAAACTGAAACGGGGCAAATTTAGGAGTAATCAGGGACACTTTTTAAATGTTAGTACTATTAACTTGAGATGTTGACAGAATAAAAGAATATGAAATGATATACATTTTAAGAAGTAAAAGTATTCTATGACTACAGTTGTCATTATAGTGTAATTCACCACCTTTTCTCAAATTTCACCAGTTTTAGAAGGGATAAAAAGGGAACAGAGCTAAAACCTTAAAATCAGGGGCAGTTAAGATGCATGTATTTGAGTAGTGAACTGACAACTCCCTTCCATTAAAAGAGTTTCAGAAACAAAGCTTTGGGGTATTCTGCACAAGATGAAGAACAAAAAACCTTAAAGATCATGTCTACATGTGCGAAATCACCTTTGTTTTTTGTACACAAAAAGAGCTTCCAAGCATAATTATGCATATGCACACTTTTTAATACAAAAAAACAAAGGTTGTTCCACACCCCTGGATTAAAAAACGCTTCTGAATGCAGAAGACTAAATGTAGTAAGCCAGGTTTGCAGCATTAACATTCATAGGACAGCAAAGAATGATTGTGCCATTCTGGTTTCCAGCACTAGTACTGTTGGATTAGTGTAGATAAGTATGGTAAATTAGTGATGTAATCACCAAATTGTTAAATTAACAGTTTAGCAGAAAACTATATCATTTGTTTTTTGCTAAACTGAACATTCTTCCTTGTTTTGGACTACTGCTTTGACACAGAAGCTCATCCATTTATCACCCTTGAGTTTACTTTCATTCTAGGTGAACACCCATTCATACTTTCCAGAAAACGATCTCTGAATTTCCATCCACAGGCCGTTCCCTCCTCCACTTTTCCCAACTGTCCTAGCTCTGCACCTCTACCACCAACTGCTTGTAGTCCACAACTCTGCAGTCTCACATTTCTGTACTTAACTATTTTCTAGGTCTCCATTCCAATATCTAAAGTGAGGCATACTACAGTATTGGTTACGTCTGTCAGTGAAGATCTCAATCTCATCTTAATATCAAACTCTGCCCAACCTGACAAGGACAAAATGTAAAATGCTGTTTTGCCTTGAGCTTAAAGATAAAGTTTAATTTTATTAAGGTGTCTGGAACTAAACATTCATATGCTATAATAAAAGAATAGATAAAAAACAGTAAAACAAATACACAATAGTACAAGTTATAACAATAACTTCCAACAAAATAAGTTATAACAAATTATGTACATGAACTACAGCTTGCAATGAGGACAGCCTCGGTTGCATGCAAGTTCAAAGATATATGATTTTGGGAAGTTCTTCAAACCATTCATTGTGATGGACCCTCTCAACCTTGTGGATATTCCAGAGAGGAGAACCTTTAAAAGCAAAGGCACGGATGTCAGAGTTTTCAAACTGTGCATCCGAAGTCTGACAAATTTATCAGTATTTTCTGTTTGAATTTGGGCTCTGGATTATGTAACTACATCTGCAGTGCTGATCAAATTTTTATTTACTAACAGCACTTACTATATGCGTGTGTATTTTCCTCACACTGCTTGAAAATTTCATTTTTTTCAGTGTTTATTTTGTTGGTATATTCAAATTTTGTGTGCAATGTTTTGCAAAAAGTGCTTAGGAAATGAGCACTGTAATAACCTTCAACTTGAAAATGTCAGCGGTGCCTATGCACCAGGCACATGCTGAAAGGTAGGGGGTCCAGAGGCCTGGCAAGCAGGGGTTACCCATGTAGAGTTAAGAACACTATGTCCAAAAGTTTAAGTATTATCCTGTGCTGAACAGGGAGCCAGTGAGGCTCACTCAGAATTGATGTATTATGTTATCTTGATACCCTCACTAAGTAACTAAGCTGCAGAAGTTTGAACAAGCTGCGGTCAGTCAAGTTCACAGTCCACACCAAGAACAGCACACTGCAGCAGTTCATCCAGGAGGAGACAAAGGTATTTACCACTATAGGAAGGCCTGTGGGTGAAGACTGTGTGCAAGGTCATTACTGACTTCATAAGCTTTCTTGCCAACAACTCTTCAAGTTCCCAAAGGTTCCTTTACAAATCACTTTAAAAATCACATCTCAAGTAAAATGCAACAACTGCATGCCTCTGGGTCCTCTACTGGTGGACCTTTCCTACAATCTCCTTTAAGCTTGGTCAAACTTTCTACTTCAGGAAAGTTATGTATTAGTACAGACCACCTACTAGAAAAAATAAATAAAAACGTGGCTGCTAAAAGCTCCCCACTTCGTTTTTTTTTTTTTTTTTTTTTTATAAATAGCAGCTCTGAGTACTGCGGGATCTTTAATTAATATGAAACCTATCCCTCACTAATGGTATCCTGCCTACTGTCTTGAAACATGCTATTAGTTTTCTCTATCTAAAACCTCCTCTACTGCCAGTACTCATGGCATTTGCCCATTTGCCACCATATGCCTGCTAAGTGAAGCCCTTCGCTGTTCAGCTTTGCTACCTATGACTAAGTGTAAACCAGACAAAGTTTCAAACTCGGAGTACACTTCACTAATCTCTAACTCACTGTTCTCTATTCCTCACAGGCGATAATTGCTGGTTTGGTTCACATCTGCCTGTTAGCAAAGACTCTGAGGTTTCTGGCCTTTTTATTTTCATCTGCGGTTGTGGAGGCAAATAGCCCCAGGCAAGAAAGAAGTTATTGGGGATTCTGCCTGCAAAAAATGTTATGTACTCACCATAACGTTCCATGTATGCTGTCCATCTCGTCTTCATTCTTTACTGGTTGGGTTTGGAACCGATCTTGGGTTCCAACACAGCCTAATACAAAGCTCAAGGTCTTCCACTAGCTCGTGGCTAAACCCTATCCCATGATGCTCTTGGAGAGCTCCCTAGATCTTCTTGTTTGCAGATAAAGCTAATTAAAGGTCACCGAATAAGTGATAGAGCAATGAAGAAGGTCAAGGACATAAATAGTCAATTTTCACCAGCTCGGTCCTCCAAGAGCAAAAGGCTGGGGGCAGGAAGGTAGGATGTAAGAATGAAGGCGAGATAGGACAACACACACGGAACATTATGGTGAGTTCATAGCATCTTTATATGATGTTGCCCCATGTCACATTCATTCTTTACTGGTTGGGACACTGTTTCTAGCACCATCTTTGCTGGGTGGCTCAAGGGAGAATATTCTTCAGAACAGTGGACCCAAAGGAGGCCCTGTTCATGGAGGCCAAATCCACTTTGCAATGAGTGAGCGATAACGGTACAAGGCCTTGCCCATGTCGCTGCAGCACAAACGGTGTCAACAGGTAATCTCAGCCTGAAGGCAGAAGAGGTTGCAGTGGCTCTTGTAGAATGTCCTTTCACTTTATCAGAAAGTTCCTTTTTTTTTTGATTAGTAAATAAAGGTAATACAATCTGATAGCCACGCTGAAAATGTGACTTGACACAAGAACACATTTTTTCAAGTCTGAAAAGGATACAAATAACTGGTCTAATTTTCTGAAATCCTTTGTTCTATACAAACAACTGGTCTAATTTTCTGAAATCCTTTGTTCTATACAAGTAGAAACATAATTGCCTATGTACATCTAGTTGGTGCAGCATATATTCTGCTTTGTTGCCATAATTAGGGGAAAAAATGGGTAATTCTATGGACTGATTCAGGTTAAGTTCTGCACACCCTTTGGGTAAAAAGGATGGGTTTGTTAGTAGGGATACTTGTGGAAACGCATGTGGGGGGGGGGGGGCGCCTTAAGGACACTGCTTGCAGCTCTGACACACTTCTTGCAGAGGTAACAGCTATCAAGAGAATTATTTTCCAAGTAAGATACTCGAGGTTGCAGAATGATGCTGGCTAGAAAGGGGGAAGGATCAAACACAACAAAACAAAATTTAAAGTCCCATGGCGGTGGAGGGACTTTTATTGTCTTAATAAATAAAAAGAGTACCTTTCAGAAAGGCTTTTCAAAGTCTGTGGAACATGATGTTAGAGCCTGATTCTCCCAAATGAAAATTAGATATGGCAAAGAAGAAGTCAGCTGGACCCGAATAGTAGCTGCAACTGCCCTTTCATTACACATTTTTTTCCAGGAATTCAGGAATAGAGGCTACTGGGGCAGATAAGGGATCAATGTGATTATTGGGCCCTGCCCATGAACAGAATCTTTTCCATTTGCTTTTATTCAACCTTCTTGTTGAAGCTTTATAGGACAAGATCAAAATATGCTTTACTGACATAGAAAGGTTAGGGAGCAAGGCTATGGTTGGAATCTGAACGGCCAAGCTGTCAACTTGAGGGTATGGAGGAAGGGGTGGAGCATCCCTGATGCATGGGTCAGGAGGTCTGGAACTGGGTCCAGAATCCACGGCTCCTCCTGGAGATGAGGCCACAGGAAGGGAAACCAGATTTGATGAAGCCAGTATAGGACGATAAGCATTAAGTTCCTAAGTGACTGGCTTTCTGAAGAACCTTTGGAATTAAGGGAAAAGGAAGAAAAGGTGTAGAGGAGACCCCAGGGCCAATCGTGAACAAGTGCATTCCTTTGGTGACTCCCCGCACAGGGGGGATCAGGGCAAAATAGCTGCTGCATTTGGTATTCATGGACATTGCAAAAAGGTTGCAGCAATAGGCAGAAGTATACAGAAGTCAGGGGGCTGGAGAGACGGTAACCAGGACTGCAACAGTGAATACACTCTAACATCTACATTTATGATAAGTGTACACAAATGTACTATGTTCTTCATGTTTCACTGTTGCAGTCATCACATTTGGGTTGATTCCCAAAGCTGAAGATGGGTGGAGGCAGTCAAGAAGCATTAGGGCTGGCAAGCAGGCCCTGGAAGACTACTGTGGCAAATCCAGCTCTGGATTTAGACAAGATAGGCAAGTGGTAATGCTAGGTGAAGGTGTGTACAGAGCTCCAGGTTGCAGCTCCCAAGATGTCCCTGGTAGGGACTCCCCTGAGAAATGCTGTAGAGACTGATGTAGCCCTAGTGGAATGTGTTCTGATCCCCTGTGGGGTAGGTTTCCCATGGTATTTGTAGCAGAAATGGATGCAGTGTGCTATCCATTTAGAAATGGTTTGCTTTGAAATGGCCCTGCCCTCTGCCCCTGTAGCAAAGCTGACTAGCAGCTGGTCAGATTTTCTGAAAGGTTTAGCCCTTTCCAGATAGAACCTAAGCTGCCTGTGCATCTCCAGGGAGTGCAGGATCCTTTCCCCTTTATTTTGAGGATTAGGGAAAAAGGTTGGCAAATGAATGGATTGGTTTAAAGCCACACTAAATACCACCTTGGGCATAAATGATGGGCTAGTCTTGAGGGAAACCCTGTCCACATGGAAGATAATGAAGGGATCCACGGCCATAAGGGCCTGCAATTCAGACACTCTTCTTGCTGAAGTGATGGCTAGAAGTAAAGCTGTTCTCCAGGAGAGGAATTTTAACTCTGCTGAAGCAAGCAGGTTCAAAGGGTGGAAGCCTGAGTTTTTCCAATACAAAGTTAAGTTCCCAGGCTGGAGTGGGAGCTCTCCTTGGGGGGGGGTCTTAAATATTTGGCTCCTCTCAGAACTGTTTGACCACAGGATGAGAGAAGAGGGGTGGGCTCAGTATTATAATGAGCTGAGATGGCAGAGGCATGAATCTTAACTGAAGAGAAGGATAGGCCTTTGTGGAACATTTCTGTTAAGTAATCTAGTATATGAGGTAAGCTGGGCACCGTTGTGTCCATTCCTTGAGGGTGGCTCCAAGAACAGTATTTTTTCCATTTTTCTGAAACGGATTTTCTAGTACTAGGTTGCTGGTGATGAGTCCAGGGGATGAGCCAGGCTACCAGGTTTGGGGTTTGTAGTGGAGGATGCAAAATCTGGCCCTCCTGCTGGGACAGCTGGGAGGGGGTCTGAAGCAGGTGCCATGGTGGCAGTACTGTCAGACTGCGCAAAAGTGGGCACCAGTGCTGGCATGGCTAGTCTGGTGCGATCAGGATTGTCCTTGGCTTGTCCTGTTTGATCTTTAGTAGAACCTTCAAGAGGAGGGGCAGAGGGGGAAAGGCATAGACTGAGAGGTTTTCCCATGTAAAGGACAGAGTATCCACTATCCATGCTTGGCTTTGGGGTGTTCTGGTGCAATATTTGCTCAGTTGATAGTTCTGAGGGGAAGCAAGGAGGTCCATCTCTGGTGTCCCCCCACCTGTGGATCAGAAGCTTGAATAATTTGGGTTCCAGTTTCCACTTGTGTGGGCCCATTAGATTTCTGCTTAAGTCATCTGCCAGTCAATTTAGTTTGCCTGGCAGGGATTGAGCTTGCAGGTGCACTCGATTGCTCTAGGCTGTGTTCCACAGAGCCATAGCTATCCTGCAGAGTGGGTAGGAATGGGTTCCCCCCTGCTTGTTTATGTACTACATAACTGTGGAGTTGTCTATCTTTATCAATAGTTGCACTGGAAGAATAAGGCTTTTGAAGGCTGTCAGAGCAATCAGTACAGCTAACATTTCTTTTTGACTGATGTGCAGATGCATTTGCTTTGGGCTCCATTTGCCTTGAATACACTGTCCTGCCATGTGAAACCCCCATGCATAGTCTGATGCGTCTGTTAGGGTTTGGGCGGCAGAGGGTTGAGTGAAAGGGAGTCCTTCGTTGTGGTAGCAGGCCTCTGCCCACCAAAGGAACTCTGCCCTTTGGCAAGGAATGATAGGAATCATTGTTTCCAGGTCCTGAGAATGTTGACACTAGAGACTTTTTAAGTACCACTGAAGTTTCTTCATATGCAGTCTTGCATATAGAATTATTAGAATGCAAGAGACCATGAACCATAGGACTTGCAGTATTTTTCTTGCAGATAGCTGGGTTTTGGTGGCCAGTAGATTAAAGTAGTAAATTTGTTTTTCTGGAGTGAGGAAAGCCATCTGGGAAGTTGTGTTTAAGCTTGCTCCCAGGATTACAATCTGTTGGCTGGGTACCTGATGTGATTTCTTTTCGTTGATGGTGTACCCCGGTGAAGTTAAATGTCTCTCTACAAATGTCAGGTGCTGGAGTAGCAATTTCTGACTGTCTGCCTGAATCAGGCAATCGTCCAAGTAAGGGTAAATTTGAATTTTTCTCTGCTAGCAATATGAAATGGATGGAACTAGGCATTTTGTGAATACCCTGGGCGCAATAGATGAGCCAAAGGGAAGTGCAGAGAACCGATTGTGCATAAAGCCTGCTCTGAAACATAGATATCTCCTGCAAGATTCCCTTATGGGAATGTGCAGATAAGCTTCTTTTAAGTCTAGGGTGGCTAACCAGGAGTTCTTGGCTAGCACAGGAAGCAGCTGTTGGAGAGTAAGCATTTTGAACCTTGGAACCACCAGGAAGGTGTTGAGAGTAGACAGATCCAGGATAGGGCGTCAAGAGATTTCTTTTCTGGGTACCAGAAATAGTCTGGAATAAAAACCTTGTCCCCTTTGCTCTGCTGAGACAGCTTGAATAGCATTGACACTTGCTTTGGGCCTCTGCCCACTGGTTTGGGGGGAGGTCTGGCCATCCACTTGGGGTTGACAGTGAGTGGAAGCAGAATCTGTATCCCTGGGATACAATGTTCAAGCCCAATCTGTCCTGGGTGATGTACTCTCAGTTTTTTGCATGCAGGGCAAGTTTTCCTCCTAAGGGTGCAAGTACTTGGGCAAGGCTTGGAAGAGTTGAGGATAAGTCATTGCGAGATTTTACCACAGGATGGTGGCTTACTACTCCCTGTTTTAGAGGTGGGAACACTCCATTGCTTAGCTCTGTGCATACACCGAGACTGTGATCTTGGTGGTCTGCTGCCCCTAGGTTTGGACTGAAAAGGTCTGGGAGGGATGGGAAAGGACCAAATTTTTGAAGGCCAATGCCTACTGAATCTAGGTGGCTATACCTGTAGGAAATCTTTTAACAGTTTGCACAGATTTAGCTTTTTCCTCCATCTTTTTGAAGACTTCTGCGTTATTGCCAAACGGGCATTCTTGATTCAATGGTGCATCTAGTAATTTTACTTTGACACGGTCTAGCAAGATTTGTTCCTTAAGCCAAGCATGCCTAAGAACAGACCCAGTGACAGCAGCCCTGCAAGATCAAAACCACATTGCAAAGTATGTTTTACAACTTGGTTAGCAGAAATCATTAACTCTTGTAAATCTTTATGTTCGGCACAATCAGGAATCAACATAATTTTCTGTTTAAGTATCTCCATAATATGTTGCTGATACTTTAACATATGAAACTGGCAATTTAAAGCCCTGATGGCAAGAGTAGCAGAGGTGTATACCTTCTTACCCAATCTGTCTAAAGCCCTAGAGTCCCTTTCTGAAGGGATAGGGTTTTTGGCTGCTGTAGCCTTAATGCCTTTACGTCCCTGGGAGATGGTCTCTGGATCCGCAGTAGGATTCTTAAAGAGGAACTTGTGGGAGTCAGGTACTCTGTAGTACCAGTCAGGTTTCCTGGGAGCTGGAGGCAAAGTATCAGGGGTAAGGCTGGATTTCAAGAAGACATCATCTACAATTCCCAGAACAGGAGAGATAGCTAGAGGCCGGTGCTGAGGCAAGTTTAAAAATTCCCTGAGTCTCTTTTTGGACTGTGGGAAGTCCTGGCACTCCCAGCAGAAATGCTCTCCAGGGGTATGCAGGGTTTCACCAAAGGAAAAATCTTCTGGTGGGGAAGCAGAAGGGATGGAATCCTCTGTGTCAGAATCCTCATAGGTAGATAAGGGTATGTCCAGGTAATCAGAAGGATCAGAGTCAACAGACTCATGATTTGAAGAATTAGAAGGAAAATCAGTTCTTGGTCTTTTTGAGCGGGAAGGCTGGCATCCCCTAATTAAACTAATAAGATCTTCAGCCATTCTAAGCATTTGTTTCTGAGGCATGTGGGCCTGAGAATGTGCTTTGGTCGTCTATTTCCTAGGCGTAGTGCAAACTCTGTGCCTAAGAAATTCAGCATTTTTGGTTTGAAACAAAGTCGTTGGCTTAATATGAAAATCGGAAGGCCTGAATACACCCTCAGAAGCCAGTGCCTGCACAGCTGCTCCAAACCCATCCAAGGTAGAGACATCCGCAGGTTCCATAGTCAAAGAAGCATCTTGCGGCATACCGGACTCCAAATGGGTCACAGTAGAGGCCTGCGAATTTGTAGAAGTGTGCATCAGGGGCTGCGAAAGCACCTCACTGAGTACTGGTGACTTGCTTAATGAAAGCGTCGTCAGCAGTTTTGGACCTATGCGGTCTGTCTCTAGTCTTTATCTTTACGTTTTTTCGGAAGATCGGTAGTCGGATGGCTTATCGAAGCCATTTCAGAATACAGAGAACGAGAGCAAAATAATTTAGCGACAAAAAGCGCCTGACGAATAGTTTGGGCGTTGAACAAGGCACAAAATAGACAGCGAGGAACATCGTGGTCTGGGCCTAAACAGGTGACGCAGTAAGAATGAAAATCTCTGTGAGGTATTTGCTTTCCACAGGCATGACAATTATTAACTTTTTCTGACATCGGTTAGAGCAAGAAAAAAGGATCCCCAATGGGGTACTTATTTTTAGAAGACTTCAGGTCTGAAACTCAAAAAACGAAAATTTCAGGAAGTGGCCGACCGGCACTTGCGAACTGCTTCTACTTCAGACACTGCATGGCAAGAAAAGCTTATGTAATGGAGTCTGCTGCATGTTTTATACCCCTGACGACCTGACATCAAGGAAGAAGCGACAGTATCCGACACAGAAATCCCAAGACTCCGGTATTCAGGCCGACTAAGGGCTACCTGCAGGCAGATAACCCAAATGTGATGACTGCAACAGTGAAACATGAAGAACATCCTCTGGATACGATACTTTGTTCTCACTTGTCTTTTGTTATCAACAGCCAGGCTTTTTGGCACAAAGAATAGCAGTCCCCAACTGCCTCCAGAGATGGACAGGTGGGCCTCCTTTTAGGAGCGCTGAAAGGGCTTACCAAGTAAGGATTTCCTGTTGAGCTGGTTTTGCAGACCCCCTCTGTTGCGTGGTTGGTGTCTTCCATTGGTACTTCCCCCTCTGCTCCTGGGGGAAGAATCACCACGTGTCCTGGAATGCTCTCTGGCATTTTCAAAGCCATATTTTGCCCCCTTTCTGACCTTTTGGATTAGGACTGGTAGGCAAGGAAAAACAGACTCCAATGGCAGACCGTGCCTTTCCTTCTCATTCACACCTGGTTAGTGTGCCTTTAACTTTGGACTCTAACAAGGACAAGCCATCGAAAGGGTTGTTAAAGGAAGATTTAAAAGGTTTCGCAAAGTCACACAAGCACATACAGGAATGCCTCTTTAGGGAATTTTCTGAACCTGATGCCCTGCTCACTCCATCCGCTGCACAGGAAGTGAGACTCATGGAGGAGTTGACCACTGAAGTTAAGGTGGAGAGCTGAGAAAAAAACCTTATCTGATACCCCTGAAGCTACTGAACCTTGGAGGGTATCTCCTAGCTCTTTCAGGAGAGGTCTCTGAAGCCTAGTAAAGTGAGTCAGATAATTCAGCGATTTTAGTGCAAAAGTCGCTGAAGAGAACATATACATTCCATATCTGTCCATGTCTTTGTTCAGCAGATGGACAGAAGAGGACATCTCTGAAAGTTCCTTTTTGGTAGCTGCCACTGCTGCCACCATAGCATCTACTGGGATACCCTTGGTAAGAAAATCCTTATCTGAAGGTGCAGTAATGAATTTGTTCGGCCAAGGAAAAGGTTACACCAAGTCTGGAGAATCCCACGCCTTTTGACTACCTAATTCCATCAGTTCGAAGGGCGGAAACACCCAAGTGGCAGAAGGGTGACACCCAAAAGCCTTCAGGTATACAGACTCCTCCTTAGAAGGGTTGATAGGCTTCCAGCCACCTCTCTGTTTTAAGCATTTCCAGGATGCCTGCAAAGAAGACATCCTCAGAGGGTGACCGTGGGGACCCTTCTGACTCATCAAGGTCTGAATCAGAGGTGATGGACTCCTCTGGGGAATGTAAATGCTTCCCTCTTGCATAGTCTCTTCCAAGGGATCTCTTCAGATGGTTATTCTGGAGAGGTTTCGGAAGACGGGTTCATCCAATGGGGCACCCTGAGGCCTAGGGTCTCCACTTCTCTCTGGATGCAGTGGTGCCGAGACAGAAACTGGTGCCTTTTAGGGGAAGAATGCCCGGAGCTGAGAGTGGACCTGTCTGTGCAGACAGCACTCTCATTACCTCAAAAGCTTCCCACTCCTGGTCTGAGGAGACTCTGCTCCGAAGAACCAGAGGGAATCTCCGGAACCAAGGGGATCTGCTTCAAGGCCGAAGTAGGAGCTGAGCTCACCAAGCAGACACCCCGAGAGGCAAGCTCTGATCAGACTGTCCTCCTCGGACCCGAATGAAGAGCGTTGGCTCCTAGACTCAGAGTTTGGATTGAACCGAGGATGTCGGAGCAGTAGCCTGAAGCAAAAAAACATGAGATATGTAGCTTGCTATAGATCCCCCACTATGCCCCAATAGTCTCACTACACCTTTCTAAACATACTGGAAAATATTAAGATACAACCAAACACCCTAATACTGGGTGATTTCAACTACCCTGCCATTAACTGGGAAAACTACTCGTATACAAACACCTTTGCCCAACGGTTCTTGGAATTCATAAATTCCAATGCCCTGGATTAACTAATCCATTGTCCTGTCAGGGGCTCCAATATCCTAGACCTGGTCATTACCAACATGGGAAATCAATGCTCCATACCTATGGTCACCCCCTCGTTGGTCAGGTCTGACCATACGCTAATCACCCTTAACATCCACATCCCACCCCCATCCCCACCCCCAGTAAGGAAACCTCCATAAAAAACTTCTCCAAAGCCAACTTCATGCTACTCAAATCAGAAGGGACAAACTTCATGATGCCCATGCAGACGGGAACTGAAAGTTCGACTGCTGAATCCAACACTAAGGTACTGTACAAGCACTTCCACTCATGCATGAATCGTGCCATCCCAAATAAAACCAAGATGCTCTCCTCCAAAAAAAGGAAGCCAATCTGGTGGTCCCCTGCCATAAACTAACTTTACAACAAAAGGAAGAAACTGTTGCAGAAGAGGAAAATCCCAGGATGCAAAAAACTCCCTTACCAGCCTCAGTAAGAAGCTGAGATCCCTCATAAAATCCTCCAAAGCTAGTTATGAAAATAAAATTGCCAAAGATTCCAAAGACAACCACAAGGCATTCTATAACTAGGTCAAGAATCTAAATGGCAATGCTCAGATCTGCTCTAAGCTACAACAGAATGGCATTAAATATACTGATCCCAAGGATACTGCCAATATCCTGGCAGACCAATTCAGTGCCAACTTCACCCCCCCTGCACCCCCTAAACGGCCCTTCTCAATACCGGAAGACTGCCAAATTCCGGTAATAACGGCCACACAGGTAAAAAACATACTCGCCAAAGCTAAGAATACAGCATCCATGGGACCAGATGACATCCCCGGCTGTGTATTACATGAACTACAAAATGAACTGGCACCTCACCTAAGTGTCATGTTTAATCATAGCCTTACCTCAGGCTTCTTGCCCACTGAGTGGAGCACAGCTACAGTTATCCCACTACACAAGGGGAGATCCACCTTGGATCCCGGAAACTACCGCCCCATCAGTCTGATAAGCCTGACCTGCAAGGCCATGGAACTTACAAAGACATTGGCAACTTTCAAACACTGGACCCCACCCAGTTTGGGTTCGTGAAGGGCCGATCTTGTCGCCTGAACCTGACTGACTTATTTCAATCAGTCTCCGCAGCCGTGGACGAGGGTAAGGCAGTCCACACAGCCTATCTGGACCTCGCCGAGGCCTTTAACACCATCCCCCACTCTGGGATCATAGATAGACTTACTAAGCTGGGCATTAATCCGTACGTCACTCGATGGGTTGCCAAATGTCTTACTGACAGAACCCACACTGTAAAAGTATCAGACTCCAAATCTAGCTCCAGACAAGTGGAGTACCTCAGGGTTCAGTCCTGGGACCACGCTTGTTTGGCATCTACTTCTCTGAAGTACAGGCCAACACTAAGGGACTCTGGCTAACAAAGTTCGCAGATGACTGCAAACTGGGAGCCATTATTGAATCCCCAAATGATGTGGATACTCTACAAAAGGGCCTTACAGAAACAGATGCTTGGTGCCAGAGCCATGGGCTAAAGCTCAATGCCAAGAAATGTATAGTTATCCCCTTTGAGAAAAAACATGTACCCGTGAATTACCACATAGGTGGCAGTTCACTAAACACTGAAAGTGTGATAACAGACTTAGGGACACAGGTGGACAGTGGTCTCACCTTCGATAACCACATCACCACAACAGTCAGGAAATCCTTCTATGTGGCACACCTCATCACGAAGGGCTTTTCATCCAGAAAAAAGGAGGTCATTGCCCCACTGTACTCATCCCTCATTAGACCCATTATAGACTACAACGCCCCGTTTGGTATGTACCTCTCAAGACATCAGCAACAACTGGAAAGGCCGCAGAAATACCTCACTAAAAGAATCACAGGCCTACAGTAGATGCACTATGCTGACCACCTTAAAAAACTCCAACTATACTCTGTCGTATATCGTCTACTCAGAGGCTATCTCTGCTTAACATACAAGGCCATATCAAACCAAGAGCTGTTGGGACATGCTACACTTAAAGAAATCCCAATTCCTCACAGCCACATGCTCCAGGGATCTAAACCTTGTCATCACAATAAACGAAACATGCTGGAGGGATAGGTTTCTGACCCAGAGACTCCCCAGACTCTGGAATAGACTGCCCATACATGTCAAGCAGAGCGCCTCTTTGGCCCTCTTCAAAAGGAACCATGACGATTAGATGGAAGAAAGGAAATTCACCCTGGGGATCACGTCAGTCACCCTGCTAGACAGGGGTCCAGGGAAGTAAATAGTGTGGGAAGAAATAGCCAGGGTATTGTTATGGCTAGGCTTGTATAGGCCTTAGGGCCGATAGCCTAGTACTAACTTATGAACCTATAATGACTCACTCTCATATGCCTGCAAGGAAAACAGTCTGTATTTCAGATGTTCAACTTAATAAATGCCTCATATACGTATAAGGACTTTGGAATATTGACATTTGTGTGTTTGATGTAAATATAATGAAAAAATGCTACATTATGTATTTTGGCTTTAAAGCATTGCTAATGCCATTAAGTGGTGGTAATGTTAAATAAACTATCCTGTGGATTACTAGCTGGTGGCTCTACTTTCTACTTTGGTGCTTCTACAGTGTGGTTTTACCAACTTATGAACCTATGTCTCGGCTCCAACGGTTACACTACGATCAGTTCTGGACAGTCCGGCTCCGAAGTCAGAGATCAGATCAGAGGAAGAATCAATGGTGACAAGGTAAGCTTGGTCGGTTCCGAAGTTGCCTGGGTCAGATCCAAGAAGAGTTTGTCAAGCGACTGTGTTCTCAAAAGTCTCTACACCACGCAATCCACCTCATCAGACAAGCTTCCTGGAGGATTGAATGGAAGAAGCAGGAGATCTGGTTGACTGAAGCAACAGTGATCTTAAATTGGGAGATACCGATTCCAATTCGGGGGACCAGCTCCGCACTTGAAATTCCACCAGCACCAACAAAGTAGGAGCCAAAGAAGATGATTTCTTGGGCCTGACAATTCCGAAAGTCCTTTGAGTCCGAAGAAGAAAACTTTAGTCAATTTTTTTGAAGGCTCCGACTGACTGCTGGAAGAAGACCTTTTTCCTAATTTGTCAGATTTTGAAGCAGGGAACTCAGTAGACTTTTAAGGACCCTGACCTTCAATTGCCTCTGAAAAGGGGGTCTTCAGAAAGCCTCTTAGGACGAATTTATTCATTCTTTCCAATAAAACCCTGTTACTAAAAGAGTGGCAGACAGCACAGAACTCCTGAAGATGAACTGCCCAGAGGCAGCAAACACAAATGGCATGTGCATCAGTTAAGGACATGTTCTGAGTGCATTTTACACATTTCTTAAACCCTGAGGGTTTGGTTTCCTTGGAAGACATGACTAGTGGTAACAACAAAAATGGCTAACTACCCTAAGAAAGTATACAAAAACAAGAAGTTATGTACTCACCATAACGTTCGATGTATGTAGTCCATCTCGCCTCACATTCTTACCCTTGGGTTCGGAGCCGAACCTCGGCTCTGACTCGGCCATACTCTAGCTTGAAATCTTCAATTGGCTCATGGCTAAGAGGTATCCCATACTGCAACACGCCCATCCCAGATCCTGTTTGCTGCAAGCTCACATACACACACAAATACGTTGAAAAGAAGAACCAACCCAACAAAAAAGGATACTGAAACCATAAACCTCTAGGTCCTCCAGGAGGGGGGTAGGTGGGTGGGTTAGTAAGAATGTGAGGCGAGATGGACTACATACATCGAACGTTATGGTGAGTACATAACTTCTTGATGTTATGTAGTCCAATCTCGCCTACATTCTTACCCTTGGGACAGCGTCCCTAGCACCTAAACCTTGGGTGGCTCATTGAAAAATACTCCTGAGCACTGTGGAACCAAAGGAATATCTGCCTCTAGATATCAGATCCAATTTGTAGTGACTAATAAAGGTGTGAGGCGATGCCCATGTAGCTGCAGCACAAATATCATCCATAGACATCCTAGCCTGAAAAGCAGTAGAGGTAGACACCGATTGTGTAGAATAAGAAGTTATGTACCTACCATAACGTTCCATGTTAGTTGTCTTCTCTCGCCTTCTTTCTTGCTTGATGGGTTCGGAGCCGATCCCTCGGCTCCGACTCGGCACTTGCTAAGCACGAGAGTCACTTTTACCAGCTCGAGGCAGCCCCATATCCCATGATGCAAGGCGGTAAGTACCCAGATCTCGTTTGCTGACAAAGGGCAATAGCACCAAGCATAAAATACTTCCCAAAGGAAGAAAGAAAACTTACAGATGGAAGAAGGACCAGGTCTGAATGGTCTTCAGCATAACAGTTTCTTATACAAGGTCTGTCCAGGCCAGGCGGAAGGAGGGAGGGTCGCAAGAAAGAAGGCGAGAGAAGACAACTAACATGGAACGTTATGGTAGGTACATAACTTCTTAATGTTAAGTTGTCAATCTCGCCTTCATTCTTGCTTGATGGGACGCGTCCTAGCACCTCTATCCTGGGTGGCTCAATGGAACAAACTCTTGAGGACTGTAGAGCCAAAACTGGCTCTGTCCCTGGAGGCCAAGTCCAATTTGTAATGGGAAACAAAAGTGTGAGGAGTAGCCCAAGTGGCCGCTGCACAAATAGTGTCCAAAGGAAGTCTAGCTTGAAAAGCTGTAGAAGTAGCTAAGCTCCTAGTTGAATGTGCTTTAGGTTTTGAGCACAGCTGTTTTCCCCTGAGTATAAATTTCAGAGATGACCAAGAAAGCCATCTGGACAAGGTCACTTTAGAAACAGGAAGGCCTTTTTATTATCCGCATAGGAAACAAAAAGTTGATCAGATTTTCTAAATTTTTTGTTCTGTCCAAATAATATCTAAGTTGACGGTGGACATCAATATAATGTAGCTTTTGTTCAGCTCTATCTGAATAGTTAGGAAAAAATACAGGAGATCAATGGATTGATTCAGATTGTTCTTTGAAGCGACCTTAGGTAAAAAGGTTGGATTAGTTCTCAAAGATACTCTGTCTTTGTGAAAAACCAAATAGGGGTCGAACCGAAGAGCATGAAGTTCAGACACCCTCCTGGCAGATGTAATAGCCACTAGGAATAAAGTTTTCCAAGAAAGATATTTCAGGGAACAAGAAACAGCTGGCTCGAAGGGGAAGAATCAAGGATGTCAGCACTAAATTTAGATCCCACTGAGGAGGAGGATTCCTGATTGGAGGCTTTAGTAGGAAAATTCCTTTCAAGAAGGCCCTGCAGAGCCTATGGGACATAATATTATGATCTGCTATCCCGACATGAAAATTGGAAATAGCAGCCAATTGAACTCTGACTGTGGAAGAAGAGGAGCCTGCATGAAAAATCTCTGCTAAGAAGTCCAGGACTGCCTGAACAGGGGCAGTAAAAGGATCAATATTTTGGGCCTTAGCCCAATAAGAGAAACGTTCCATTTGCTTGTATAAATCCTCCTGGTAGAGGATTTTAGCGAAGCTACTATGATGTCTCTAACTGGGTTAGAGATCAAAGGAAGCCTGGCTAAGGAAGGAAGTGGAGCAACCATGCTGTGAGGTTGAGAGAAGGGATTGACCGGTGCACCTGACCCGATTGGTGAATCAGAAGATCTGGCACTGGGTCCAGATGCCACGGCTGCACCAAAAAGTGATGTTGGATGACAGGGAAACAAACTTGTCGAGGCCAGTAAGGGGCAATGAGAATCAATTTGGCTCTCAAAGCGGTAGCTTTCTGGATCACCTGAGGGATCAGAGGAAATGGAGGGAAGGCATAAAGAAGTCCCTGGGGCCAATCCTGGGTCAGAGCGTCTCTGGGGGGATGCCCTGATAGAGGGAAGAGGCTGAAGAAGTCTGGACATTTGCTGTTTTGGGGAGTAGCAAAAAGATCGCAACATGGACGACCCCATTCCAGAAAAATCTCTTCCGCTATAGATTGCTTGAGAGACCACTCGTGAGGCATGAGGATAGCTCTGCTCAATCTGTCCGCTATAATGTTGGTTTTCCCAGGGATATGCGTTGCTACCAGAAACCGATGAGAGGAGATCACCCATTGCCATAGTCTGAGCTTCTCGACACAAGGGGTAGGACTTGGTTCCGCCCTGTTTGTTGATATACCAAACTACAGACATGTTGTCTGTGTGGACTGCAATTGTCCCTATGGGAAGAAAGTCGTTGAGGGCTTGCAACGTTAAAAGCACTGCTCTCATCTCCAGGACATTTATGTGCAGATGGTACTCGAGCGGCTGCCACGTCCCATGAACCATCCTGCCCTGATAATGACCCCCACCCGATCAGGGAGGCATCCGTGGTGACAGTGGCTATCGGGGATGGGGTACAAAGTACCTGCCTTGGTGAACCTGAGACGATGTGATCCACCAAGCAAGATGCTCTTTGCATGTCTGTGTCACCAGAATCTGGTGACGCATTGGAAGTTGCTGGTATGACCATTGTGTGAACAGCATCCACTGAAGAAGGCATGTAGAATCGAGCCAGGGAAGAAGAGTAATGGCCGCAGCCATGAGACCTAATACCTTTAGAACCATTCTGGCCTGTATTTTCTTGCTGGCCAGAATGATCCTGACATGAGTCTGAATGTCTGAAACTCTTTGTTCTGTAAGGGTAGCTGACATCCGAACAGTGTTTAAGTTTGCCTATGAAGGTAATAGACTGGCAGGGCGATAAGGATGACTTTTGAAGTTGATTGAGATGCCCAAATGAGAACAAAGGTCTATTGTGTAATCCCTGGCTTGTATAAGCTGATGCCTGGTGGTGGCTGACAGGAGCCAGTCGTCGAGATAACGGAAACACCTGGAATCCTTGGCGTCTCAGGTGAGCCGTGACCACTGCCATGCATTTGGTGAACACTCTGGGGCTGTAGTGAGACCAAAGGGCAGGGCTCTGAACTGGAAATGACTGGACCCCAGCCGAAAGCGGAGAAATCTCCTGGAGCGTCTGTGAATTTTGATGTGATAGTACGCATCCTGAAGATCTATTGAGCACATCCAGTTGTCCTTCTGTAAGAAGGGCAGAATTGACTGAAGAGTGACCATTCGGAATCTTGTCTTCCTGACAGACTTGTTGAGTCTGCTGAGATCCAATATTGGTCTCCAGTCTCCCGTCTTTTTGGGGAACAAAAAGAACCTTGAGTAGATTCCGGGCTCTGAATGGTCTACTGTAACTGGCTGAATGGCTCTTTTTTGCAGTAGTTTTGAGATTTCTGACTCTGCAATCTCCCTTAGACCGGGTGGTACATCTGGAAGGGAACTTGAGGGGAAGGGACTTTCCTCGAAAGGAATTATGTAACCCTTGGATATGATCGACTGTACCCATCTGTCTAGAGTGAGGGAATGCCAGGCTTCTGGGTACAGTGATAATCTTCCCGACTGCCTCCAAGGAGGGACAGCCGGGCAACACCTCAGGGATGCTGAAAGGGCTTGTCAGAGAGAGGCTCCCTGTTTCCCTGGTTCTTGGACCCCTCTGCCTCTAGAGCGGCGTCTGTTGTTGTTACCCCCTCTGCCTCTAGGGGTAAACTGACCACGTGAATCCGGCGTGACTCCTTGGGATTTACGGAACCACATCTTCCCGCCCTTCTGTCCTTTGGGATAAGGTCTAGAAGGGGTGGAAAACGGACTCCAACAGCAGAAAGAGTCTTGCCGTCCTGCTCGCACCTGGTCAAGGTTTCCTTCACCTGAGGGCCAAACAAAGCTGACCCATCAAAGGGAGAATTTGTGAAGGACGCCTTAAAGGGATCTGCAAAATCACATAGCCGCATCCAGGCTTGGCGTCTAAGAGCCACACCTGTACCTGCGGCTCTACTCGCTCCACCCGCAGCATAAGATATTAGCCGCATGGAGGAGTTTGCAATGGAATTGAGGGTTCCTAGCTGCGAAGCAATTTTTTCTTGAGCCCCTGCAGCTGTAGGATCCTGAACTACTTCACCCAGCTCCTTCAGGATATCCCTCTGGAGTCTGGTGAAGTGACATAGGTAATTCAGCGAACGCATAGCAAAGGTCGCTGAGGAAAACATCCGCTTACCGTACCTATCCATGGTCCTAGAGTCCTTATTAGGAGGATGGACGGGCACGGAAGGATCTGCAAGTTCCTTTTGGTGGCCGCAGCCACCACCATGGCATCAGCGGGACACCCTTAGTAAGGAATTGTTTGTCACACGGGCAGTGATAAATTTTGAAGGCCTCCTAGGGACTGGCTCTACAGAGTCAGGAGCTGCCCACGCCTTCGTGCAATAACCTGCATAAGGGGTCGAAGGCGGAGACACCCAGGAGGTGGAGGGCCGAGATCCAAACGCCTCTAGGTATACTGACTCATCCTCAGAGGGATTGTTGGTGGGCCAGTTTCCCCTCTGTTTCAGAAGTTCTAGGATGTCTGAGAAGGAGACATCCTCAGAGGGGATCTAGGGGATCCTTCTGACTCATCAAAGTCAGTATCCAAGTGACAGACTCGGGAGTCTACATGCTTCCTCTTACAAGTCCTCTTCCTAGGAGGATCTCCAAACATCAGGAGAATCCTCGGAAGAGCGGGAAATTCCCAATGGGGAAACCTGAGGCGGAGGATCTCTGGGTCCTGTAGCAAGAGAAGTGGCAGAGATGTCAACAGGTACTATAGAGGGAGGAGCTACGGGAACAGACTGCTGACTGATACCAGTGGCCAGTACACTCCATCACCTCGAATGCTCCCCTCCCAGGCAGGTCCGAGAGAACCCGCTCCGAAGAGCTAGGAACTCCAGGGACCACCGAAAGGGAAGTCTCCGAGGCAGATGTCGGAGCCGAGCTCACCAAGGCCGAGGCTCCAAGGGGAAGAGCGGGTTCGGACAAGGGTCCGATGCCACTCACCCCCTCGGAGGAGACCATGGAAGCCCGACCACGAATCCCTCTAAGGAAGGTCTCAAGAGGAGATAAGAGTAGAGGCTGAAGGAACAGAAGGGGGTATCCGTCCTCCAGCCGTAGCAGTAACCATTCTCGAAGACTCCAACTCCAAGCTCTGGGGTAGAGCTGAAGGAGGAACTGTAACGGGGTGTGGACCAACAGTCGTCTGTTGAGACGGACTATGTAACATTTGGGCCAGTACCTGTGACTTAAGTAATCTACTGACCACTCTCTCTAAGTCATGATCTGACAACCTGGATGACCTTGAAGATCGGCTCCGATGGCTCCGTTCCGATAGAAGAGGTGAAGCCGGAGCCGAAAGTATCGGCTCCAAGGAAGGAGACCTCGACCTCTTCCTGGAATGAGCCATCGGAGCCGATACTATAGATCCTGTCGGAGCCGACCTCGGAGCCGACAGGAAGCTCGATGTATCGGCTCCAGCCGAGCCGATACAGCCACCAAAGTAACGGTGTCGGAGCCGATCGGAGCCGACACCGATGCCTGTGCCACATGGGTGTCGGAACCGATCGGAGCCGACATCGGAGTGGTCGATACAGATTCGGCACCGATAGCCATCGGTGCCGAAGGCTTTGTTAAGCCAGAATCGGCTCCAGCCGGAGCCGATCTCGACTCGGTACGAGTCGGAGCCGAGGCCGCAGGCTTAGACACAGAAGCCTGGGCCTTGGAAGATTTAACTGATTTGGATGGAGCCGACTTAGCCGGAGAGCCCTCCGGCTTAAGAAGGCCCCTAAGGATCAGTTTGTTACGTCTTTCCTGCAGGACTCTCTGGCTGAAGGAATGACAAATAGCACAGGAGTCCTGCAGGTGAAGAGGGCCCAGGCAATACAGGCAAGAACTGTGACCGTCTGTCAGAGACATCATCTGACAGCACGAGTCACACTTCTTAAAACCTGAGACCCTCTCCTTTGACATGGTGCTTTACACAAACACACACACACACCAGTCAAAAAATTAACTTAAATAAAATACCAAAAAGGTATTTCTATAAACAAACACACACACCCTAACAGGGAGGGGATGGGATGGGTAAATTTGACTAAAATAAATTAGAAAAGACAGGGATTTTCTGTCACAAAAGGTAAAAAATTAACTAATAACTAATAATTAAAGGTTTTTTTAGAAAAAGGGGCTTAAATATCCAAAAAGAGAATCACTTACCAGGAGCTGGTAAAAGGAGGACCTCATAAGCGAAGCGGCAAACGAGATCTGGGTACTTACCGCCTTGCATCATGGGATATGGGGCTGCCTCGAGCTGGTAAAAGTGACTCTCGAGCTTAGCAAGTGCCGAGTCGGAGCCGAGGGATCGGCTCCGAACCCATCAAGCAAGAATGAAGGCGAGATTGACAACTTAACATTGAGCCTTCACTTTAAAGGGTAATTCCTTGCCATTTGAAGTATAAATGAAGAAAATGCAACTAGAAATCCATCTGGACAGAGTTACTTTAGAAACTGGAGCCCTAAGTCTGTTGTCTGAGAACGAGAAAGTTGATCTGATTTCCTAATATATTTAGTTCTATGTAAATAGAAATGCAATTGTCTGTGAATATCTAGCTGATGAAACTTAAATTCTGCCCTGTTAGAGAATTCAGGGAAAAACACAGGCAACTCAATGGACTGGTTGCGGTTGACAACCGAAGCAACCTTTGGCATAAAGGGAGGATTAGGTCTTAGAGAAACCCTATCCTTGTGAAATACCAAGTAAGGGGGCCGAACCGATAAAGCCTGGAGCTCAGAGACCCGCCTAGTCGAAGTGATGGCTTATCAAAAAGATTTTCTTCCAAGACAAAAATTTAATGTCACAAGTAGCTGCGGGATCAAAGGGAGGCGAGGTAAGCTGCTGTAACACAAAATTGAGGTCCCATGGCATTACAGGATCAAAGACTGGAGGTCAAAGTAGCATAGTCCCTTTCAGAAAAGCTCTACAAAGCCTGTGTTCCATTAGATTGGGTTCATTAGCAACATGAAAAGTAGAAATGGCTGCCAACTGCACTTTGATAGTTGCAGCAGCTGATCCCTGGTTGAACAGTTGAGAAAGAAATTCTAAAACTGATGAAATGGGAGCTGTATAGGGATCAATCTGCCTTTCATGAGCCCAAATGGAGAATATCTTCCACTTACTGGAATAAATCTTCCTAGCAGAAGGCTTGTGGGAAGAAGACAGAATATGAACCACCTCCGGGAAAAAAATCATGAAGCCTGACTAGGGACGAAACTGGAGCAGCCAAGCTGTCAACTTGATGGTCTGAATGGAGGGATGGAACTGCCCTGACATACGAGTCAGCGGATCTGGCTCTTGGTCCAGAATCCACAGATCATCCATTAGATAAGTTTGGAGAAAAGGGAACCAAATCTAACGAGGCCAGTGTGGTGCAATCAGTATCATCTTGCTTCCCAAGGATTGTGCTTTCTGAATAACCTTTGTTATCAGGGGGACTGGCGGGAAGGCATAGAGAAGACCGGAGGGTCAATCATGAACTAGAGCGTCCCTAGGTGCCTCCTCCTTAGGGGGGATAATGGTGAAGTAGCTGCTGCATTTGGCATTGAGGGGGCTGGCAAACAGGTTGCAGCAAGGCTGACACCATCTGCGGAAAATCTGCTCTGCCACTTGTTCGGTCAGGGACCACTCGTGAGGCATCTTAATAGCTCTGCTCAGCCTGTCGGCAATCACGTTGGACTTCCCCGGTATGTGCCTTGCCACTAGAAAGAGTTGGGAAGACACTGCCCACTGCCACACTCGAAGTGCCTCTCTGCAAAGGGGGTACAACCTGGCTCCTCCCTGTTTGTTCAGATACCATACCACTGACATGTTGTCTGAGTGGATTGCAATTATCCCATGAGGAAGAAAGCCCTAAAGTGCTTGCAATGCTAATAGCACCGCTCTCATCTCCAAGACATTGATATGCAAATGGGTCTTGTGCTCTTGCCACGTGCCTTGGAGTGTCCTGCCGAGATAATGACCCCCCCCCCCCGCCCGACCTGGGAGGCATCCATGGTCACTGTGGCAACTGGAGAAGGAAGAACTAAAGGCATGCCCGTGTTGAGATTGCTGGTCTGAAGCCACCAGTGCAGATCCTGCTTGCACTTGTCTGTAATCGGAATAAGATAGGAGAGCAGGAGATGCTGTACAGACCATTGGGCAAACAGCAGGCACAGAAGAAGCCTCATGTGTACTCTCGCAAGAGGAACTATCAGAATCGTGGCAGCCATGGTCCCTAACAACTTGAGGACCACTTTTGCCTTGACCTTCTTCAATGGTAGCAAAGCGTAGACCTGCTGCTGTAAAACCTGAATTTCTTTTCTGGTAGGAAGGCCCCCATGAGCACCGTGTCTAATTCGGCGCCGATAAAGGTAACATGTTGCGAGGGCAACAAGGCAGACTTTTCCCAGTTCAGAGTAATTCCCAGATTTTTGCACAGTGCAATAGTGGCATCCCTGGTCTGCAGCAGTAGATGCCTGTTGGTGGCAGACAGGAGCCAGTCGTCCAGGTAAGGAAACACTTGGAATACCTGATGTCTCAAGTGAGCCATTACCACTGCCATGCATTTGGTGAACACTCTGGGAGCTGTGGTGGCAAAGGGCAGGGTGCGAAACTGAAAATGACTGGCTCCCAGCCAGAAGCGTAAATGACTTCTGGATGCCCTGTCCATCTTGATATGGTAGAAAGCATCCTTGAGGTCGATGGAGCACATCACACATCTTTCCCTAATACCTGGAGAATTGACTGTAACGTGACTATGCAGAACTTGGACTTCTCTACATGAAGGTTCAAACGGCTGAGATCCAAGATGGGTCTCAGGTCCCCTGTTTTTTCAGCACCAAAAAGAATCTGGAGCAAGTCCCTAATCCTACTTGGTCTGCGGGGACAGGCTGGATGGCTCCCTTTGACAGCAACTTTTGTACTTCTAAAGTGCGGAATCCCTCTGACTGGGTGGAACATCTGGGATTCTTTTGTTTGGAGGGGGATAAGAAAGAAGGGGACTATGATAACCTCTGGAAATTATCTCTTAATACCCACTCGTCTTGGGTGATGTCTCGCCAGGCTTGTGGGTATAAAGAAATGCGACCCCCGACTGGCTCCAGAGGCCCACAGTCGGGCTTGCCCTCAGGAGCGCTGGTATGGAGAACCACGAAAGGAATCACGGTCCCCCTGGTTACACGGGCCTCCTCTGCCTCTAGGGTGGCGTCTATCTGAATTTCCACCCCTCCTCTGCCTCTGGAGAGGGAATCACTCTGTGCGTCGTGAAAAAACCTCTGCGACTTTCTGTACCACATTTTTCCACCCTTCTGGCCTTTGGGGTAAGGTCTAGAAGGCATGGAAAAATGGACTCCCACGGCAGACAGGGTTTTTCCTTCCTGCTCGCACCTAGTGAGTGTGTCCTTCATTCAAAGGGGGTGTTGGTGAAAGTAGACTTGAAAGCCTCCGTGAAGTTGCACAGGTGCATCAAGGAGTGTCTCCCAAGAGAAACTCCGGAACCCACAGCCCTGCTCGCTCCATCGGCTGCATACGAGAACAGCCTCATGGAGGAGTTGGTAATGGAATTTAGAGTAGACATCTGAGTATTGATCTTTTGAACCACAGCATCAGAAATGTTACCCTGTAGAGAATCTTCCAGCTCTTTTAGATCATCTCTCTGGAGCAGTGTAAAATGAGACTAATAGTTCAGCGACCGCAGTGTAAAGGCCACTGAGGAAAACACATGCTTCCCATACCTGTCCATGGCTCTAGACTCCTTGTTAGGGGGCTGGACAGTAGATGAAGTTTCAGCAAGTTCCTTCTTGGTGGCTACTTGCCACCACTGTGGCATCTACTGGAAAGCCTTTTGCAAGAAAATCCTTGTCTGGACGAGTGGACAAAAACTTGTTGGGTCTCCTAGTGGACAAAAACTTGTTGGGTCTCCTAGGGACTGGTTCCACAGTGTCTGGAGTTTCCCACACCTTCTGAAAAATGAGATCCAGCAGCTCGTCGAACAGGGGAGAAACCCAAGAGGCAGAGGGTTGAGACCAGAAGGCCTTCAGGAACACCAACTCCTCCTCAGAAGGGGATTTTGAGGGCCAATTGCCTCTCTGCCTCAAGATTTCCAAGATATCCGAGAAAGAGTCATCTTCAGAAGATGACCTGGGGGACCCTTCTGACTCCTCAAGGTCGGTGTCAGACATGAGAGACTCATCTTGGGAGTCAACGTGCTTCCTCTTACACACACTCTTTCTGGGGGGCTTCTCAGGCAAAAACTCCGGGGAGAGTTCAGAAAGTTGGAGACCACTCATGGAGGTACCCTGAGGCCTTGGGTCTCTGCTGTCCATGGATAGAGGGTGATCCCAGACTGATACCGGTGCTGGAGGGGGCAGAGTGTCAGTGCCGTAAGATGCAGCTGACGACCTGGCCAGCGTGCTCCTCATGACCTCGAAAGCTGACCACTTCCCAGCTCCAAAGGTCGACTTGACCGTGGAAGATACGAAAGTAGCCCTCAGAGCCGAAGAGAAGAGGTCCGAAGCCGATGTCGGACCCAAGCTCACCCGAGCTGAAGCACCGAGATGATGGCTAGAAGCCGAAGAAGGTCGATCCAAGACCTCCCTCTCGGGTCCGACTGGTGAACCAAGAATCCTGGACCCTGTGGACAGCGCCGATGGGGTCAGAGCGGAGATCGGAGCAGAGAGGCCATAGGGGGCTACTGGAAATGACCTAACAGCATCCAACGGAACTGACAGCTCTGGCTCCAAAAGCAGAGAAAGGCTCGGAGGAGGAACAGCCAAAGAGGAGGGGAGGATGGGCTACGGGACCGACTGGGCCGGAACCGAAAACAATTTATCCAGCACCGATGACTGGAGCAGTTTCTGCACCACATTGACATTGTCATCAGAGAGGGACCTAGAGGATAAGGCCGGAGATCTGGATCTTCCTACATAGGGAGTCCTATGAAATGGAGAAACCGGTCACGTAACTGGAGACCGGCTCCAAGATACTGGGAGTCGATGTCAACATAGTTGGTGTACTGCCTTCTGTTGGCACCGAAGCCAATGGAGCCGAAAAAGTAACAGTAGTTTTAGCGATTTTCTCTGGCTGCTCCGAAGAAACTGACACCATTAAGCACTTTTTTGTAGATTTTTTTCTCTGATTGCCTGTCTGGTTTGGAAGGAGAGGATCTGGAACTAGAAGACCTCTCCAAGTCTTCTTCAAAGGAAGGTTTCAATAATCCTTTTAAGATAAGTTTGTTCTTCCTCTCTTGCAGTACACGGGGACTGAAAGCATGGCAGAACAAGCAGGATTCTTGGAGATGAATAGCACCCAAGCAGTACATGCACACTGAGTGCCCATCAAGCAGTACACGCACACTGAGTGCCCATCAGTTAATGACATCTTGTCACTACATTATACACTCTTTTTAAAGCCTGAAGGCCTGTGTTCTTTGGGATCCTTAGACGTGCTGACAAGAAAACTCCACACACCACACAGGGGAACACAGGAACACCCACTCCTTGCACCAAAAACAAACACAGAAGGGCGTAGGAAACTAGAGCCTCTAACTGAAACGGCCTAGACCACGGACAACCACAAGGAGGACTAGGTCCTGTAATTTAAATGGGCCTAGCCCAGGAAACAAGAGACTAACACCACAGAAACAACAAAACACCAACAAATAGGGAAAAACAACAACTGGACAGTAGGAAGAACAAGGTCCTCCGATTGAAAAACGGCCTAGCCCGTGCAGACAAGGGATGAACGGGATACTACAAGTTCAACGGAACTGGCCACACAACCAGCAGAAACAATACACACAAGGCAGCTATGAAAATAGCTTTTTGGTCAACAATTTGTTTAAATCTAGAAGAAAAAAATTATACTTGGCCATGGCCAAAAGCGAGACCACGTCTGAGCGTAACGAGCAGCAAATGAGATCTGGGATGGGTGCGTTGCAGTATGTGATACCTCAGCCACAAGCCAATTGAAGACTTCAAGCTAGAGTATGGCCGAGTCAGAGCCGAGGTTCGGCTCCGAACCCAAGGGTAAGAATGTAGGCAAGATTGGACTACATAACATACACTACTACAACTAATTTTCAAACACTTTTTTTTTTGTAACAACGATCGGTAAAGTACAGTTTTGTACCTACCATAAATGTAGATGTTAGAGTGTATACACTGCTGCAGTCATTACACTTGGGTTATCCTGCCGTCAGGCGGTCCCTCAGTCGGCCTGAGTTCCAAAGTCTTGATCCGGCATCGGTTGCTGCCGCTTCTTCCCTGACATCAGTGCGAAAGGGGTATATAAGATGCAGCCGACACCATTTTCTTCAGTTTTTCTTGCCTCAGATGTCAGGTGCCCTCAAATAGTTAGGCAATGCAAATTGCTAATAAAACATACATAAGAAAAGCAATCAACAACTTTCAGTTACTAGCAAATACTCCCCATAGTTAGTAACGGGTAGAAGACTTGGGTACGTACCAGCAAGTAAGAAGAGAAGGAGGGAGGGTAACCCGGACTGCAGCAGTGTATACACTCTAACATCTACATTTATGGTAGGTACAAAACTGTACTATGTTCATCGTGTTACACAGCTGCAGTCATTACACTTGGGTAGAATCCCAAAGCCGAGGTAGGGTGGCTGGTTCTATAAGGCATTAGGGGTGGCTATAAGGCCCTGCAGCACTGCAGTGGCAAAGCCAGCTCTGGATTTAGAGTAAAGAGGCAGATGGTAATGCTTGGTGAAGGTATGTACAGAACTCCAAGTTGCTGCTTTCAAAATGTCCTTGATAGGTACTCCCCTTAGGTAGGCAGTTGAAGTGGCTGCTGCCCTGGTGGAATGAGACCTAATGCTGTTAGGTACAGTTTTCCCATGGTGTGTATAGCAGAAACATATATAGTGTCCTATCCATTTTGAAATGGTCTGTTTTGAAATGGCTTTTCCCTGTGCTCCTGCAGCATATGCTACCAACAATTGCTCAGTTTTTCTGAAAGCTTTGGTTTTGTCCAAGTAGAAGCGTAAAGTACAGTTTTATACCTACGATAAATGTAGATGTTCGAGCGTTCAACCTGCTGCAGTCATCACACTTGGGTTATCCTGCCGTCAGGCGGTCCCGCAGTCGGCCTGAATTCCAAAGTCTTGGTCCGGCGTTGGTTGCTGTCGCTTCTTCCCTGATGTCAGTGCACCATGGGGTATATAAGAGGCATCCAACGCCATTTTCTTCAGTTTTTCTTGCCCCAGATGTCCCCAATAGGTAGGCAAAATATATATATATATATATATATATATATATATATATATATATATATATATACATATATATACATATATATATATATATATATATATACATATATATATATATATATATATATATATATCTAGATAAAAACAAAACAATAATTTTAGCATACACCACAGAGGTTGTATAGGATAGAGTGGTATAGATAAGTTCAGCTAGTTCAGAGGGGATGGAGAGAGGGTAACCTGGACTGCAGCAGGGTGAACACTCGAACATTTACATTTGTGGTAGGTACAAAACTGTACTATGTTCATCGTGTTATCCTGCTGCAGTCATCACACTTGGGTTGAATCCCAAAGCTAAGGATGGGAGGTGGAGTTAAACAGGGTTAGAAGAAGCTAGTAGGCCCTGCAAAACTGCAGTGGCAAAACCAGCTCTAGTCTTAGAATATAGAGGTAAGTGATAGTGTTTGGTGAAGGTGTGCACTGAACTCCAAGTTACAGCTTCCAGAATATCCTTGGTTGGCACTCCCCTGAGAAAGGCTGCTGATGCAGCTGTAGCCCTGGTGGAGTGGTACCTAATGTTAGCAAGTACCGGTTTCCCATGATGCGTGTAGCAGAAACGTATGCAATGCCCTATCCATTTAGAAATGGTCTGTTTTGAGATAGCTTTTCCTTGTGATCCTGTAGCACAGGCTACAAAGAGCTGGTCAGATTTTCTGAAAGCCTTAGTTTTATCCAAGTAGTAACGTAATTGCCTGTGAATTTCCAAAGAGTGTAGGAGTCTTTCTCCTTTGTTCTGGGGATTTGGGAAAAAGGTGGGCAAATGAATGGTTTGGTTTAGGGCCACACTGGATACCACCTTTGGCATAAAGGAAGGGTTAGTTCGTAGAGAGACTCTTGTCTTGATGAAAAATGAGGAAAGGCTCCACTGCCATTAGTGCCTGTAGCTCTGAGACTCTTCTAGCTGAGGTTATTGCCAGTAGCAGGGCAGTTTTCCATGAAAGAAATTTTAAATCAGCTGAAAAGGCTGGTTCAAAAGACGGCAGTATAAGCTTTTCCAGAACAAAGTTGAGATCCCAAGTAGGTGTTGGTGTTCTCCTTGACGGTCTTATGTTCTTAGCCCCTCTGAGGTACTGTCTTAGGAGGGGATGTGAGAATAAAGGAGGATCCGTGTTGTAATGAGCTGAAATTGCTGCGGCGTGGATCTTAGTAGATGAAAAGGAAAGGCCTTTGTGCAACATCTCAGTTAAATATTGTAGAATCTGAGGAATGTTTGGATCAAGGGGATTTTGGCCTTTAGCCTGGTTCCAGGCACAAAATCTTCACCATTTGTCTGAATAGGCTTTCCTGGTGCTGGGCCACCTGGCCTCCAGAATGACATCCATAACTGCTTTGGATAGAGGTGTTGGCTGGCTGTTTAGGTAATTTGCCATGCAGCCAGGTTTAAAGTCTTGATCTGGCTGTGTAGAATCTGATTGTCTCGCTGGGTGAGCAGGTGGGGAATGTGTGGTAAAATCCATGGTGGGCCGTGGGCCATGTTCCTTAAAATTGGATACCAATGCTGGCGTGGCCAGTCTGGTGCAATGAGTATCACTTGTGGCCTCTCTAATCTGACTTTCAGCAATACCTTTGCTAGAAGAGGCAGTGGAGGAAAGGCATACACTGTTGATGTTTTCCAACTGAATGAGAGGGCGTCCACTTTCCAAGTTTGTGGATGGAATGTCCTTGTGCAAAATTTTTGAAGTTGGTAGTTTTGGGGGCTTGCAAACAGATCTATGTCTGGGCGTCCCCATTTTTGAGCTATCATTGCAAATACTTGTGGATCTAGTTTCCACTCGTGTGGATCCATGATGTTTCTGCTTAGGTCGTCTGCCAATGTGTTTTTCTTTCCTGGCAGGAACTGTGCTTGTAATTGAACCTGGTAAGACAGTCCAGTGTTCCACAAGGTCATTGCTTGCCTGCATAGAGGGAAGGAATGTGTGCCCCCCTTGCTTGTTTATGTACCACATTACTGTGGTATTGTCCGTCTTTATTATTAGTTGTCCTGGGTGTAAGATGTCCTTGAAAGCTGTTGGGGCATTCTGTACTGCTAGCATTTCTTTTTGATTGATATGCAGATGCCTTTGATCTGTAGTCCATTTGACCTGAATGCACTGTCCTGCCATGTGTGCTCCCCAGGCATAGTCCGATGCATCTGTTGTCATAGTTTGCCTGGTTGTGGGTAAGGTGAAAGGCTGACCCTTGTTGAGCTAACATGCCTGTGCCCACCATAGAAACTCCTGTTGAAGGCAGGGAATGAGTGGTATCATTGTTTCCAAGCTGTGGCTATGCCGAGTTCATACGCTTTTCAGGTACCATTGTAATTTCCTCATATGCAGTTTTGCAAATGGCATCAGTAGTATGCAAGATGCCATGAATCCCAAGACCTGCAGAATTTTTCTTGCAGGGAGTTGGGTCCTTGTTGCCATTATTTTGAAATATTGGGTCAGCTGTTGTTGCTTGTCTGGCGTGAGATAAGCCATCTGGGACATTGTATTCAAGCTGGCACCCAGGAATATTATGTTTTATGAGGGCACTAGTTTTGATTTCTTTTCGTTTACTGTGTACCCTAGGCAACTTAGAAGGTGTTTGACAAATGCCAGATGCTTTAAAAGAATGTCCTTGCTTTCTGCTTGAATAAGGCAGTCATCCAAGTATGGATATATTTGAATTCCTCATTGTCTGCAGTATGCAATTACTGGTGCCAGGCATTTTGTGAAGACCCTGGGCACAGTAGACAAGCCAAAGGGCAGTGCAGAGAATTGATAATGCATTGAACCTGCAATGAAGCGAAGGTATCTTCTGCAATTTTGTCTGATAGGGACATGCAGGTATGCCTCCTTGAGGTCCAACGTTACTAGCCAAGCATTCTTGCCCAGCATGGGAAGAAGCTGCTGTAGTGTTAGCATCTTGAATTTTGGTACTTGCAGATAGGTGTTCAGAATTGAAAAATCCAGAATGGGTCTCCATGCTTTGTCCTTTCTTGGGACTAGAAAGAGTCTTGAGTAAAATCCTTGTCCTTGGTCCTGTGTAGGTACCTGTTGAATGGCTCTAATGTCCATGAGAGCTGGTATTTGTTTTTGTGCCTCTGCCCATTGATTTGGTGGCAGGTTTGGCATTCCTTTTATCCTTGGTAAGGTATGAAAGTGGAATCTGTATCCTTGAGAGACTATGTTTAAGACCCATTTGTCTTTTGTGATGATGTGCCAGTTGTCTGCAAAAAAATGCTAATTTTCCTCCCAAGGGAGCAGCCAGGAGAGATTTGCTTGGTAGTTTGAGGATTGAGTCATTGTGTTTGTCTTCTGCTATCCTGGGGCATGTCTTCTCTTCCTTTCTGGGTAGCAGTACCCCATTGGCGAGGTTTGTAAGGGCCTTGCGACTGACCTCTGCCCCTTGGGCATCTGTATTTGCCTCTCTGTGATCTGTCCGAAGCTGGAAAGGACCAGTTTTTCATTGGCCAATTTCTGCTGAAACGAGGGGGTTGTACCTGCAAAAAATCCTTGACCGCCGGCATAGACTTTGCCTTATCCTCCACTTTCTTTAAAACCTCTTCTGCTTTGACACCAAATACATCCTATTGTAAAGGGGCATCCAATAATTTTGCTTTAACATGATTAGGAAGGGTTTGTTCTTTTAACCAAGCATGTCTACGTATAACAGAGCCAGTAATAGCTGCTCCACAGGAAGCTTCCAATGAATCAAATCCACATTGTAAAGTACGTTTGCCCACCTGTTCAGCTGTATGCAACAGATCCTGCATTTCCTTGAATTCAGACTATTCAGTATGTGTGCTCATTTTTTGTTTTAATTGAGACATTAGGAATTGCTGATATTTCAGCATGTGAAACTGACAATTTAATGCTCTCATAGCCAGAGTTGCTGAAATGTATACTTTCTTTCCCCATCTATCTAGGGCTCTGGAATCCCTTTCAGAGGGCACAGGATTTTTAGCCATAGAAGCTTTAGCTCCCTTAGGACCCTGGGACATTGTTTCTGGGGCAGCCACAGGGCTTTTATAAAGGAATTTGTGTGAGTCAGGTACTCTGTAGTATCTGTCTGGTTTGTCTGGAGCAGGAGGTAGAGTCTGGATTTAGACTAGACTCCAAGTAAAACTCTCGGAGCCTTTTCTTAGAATCAGAGTAGTCCTGGCATTCCCAGTGGAAATGTTCCCTCATGGTATGTAAAGTTTCTCCAAAGGAGTAGTCTTCAGGGGGAGATGCTGAGGGAATAGTCTCTTCAGCATAAGAGTCTTCATAAGGTGAAAAAGTGTAATCCTGTTCCTCAGAGGAATCTGAGGAAACTGAAACCTGGTCAGAGGAAGCATAATCCTCCTCTTGTCTTGGTCTTTTATCAGGACGGGGATGGGAACCCCTGATTAGGGTAATCAAATCTTCAGCCATCTTAAGCATCTGTTTCTTAGGCACGGGGCCTTGAACTGTAGACTGATGTACAGTCTTCTTTGTTTTTAAAGGAGTTTTAAGCTTAGCATAAGATTTAATGGTGAGTGTAGTCGGTCTGAAGACACCTTCCCCAACCGAAGGTGTTTCCACTGCACCGGGGTCTACTTCTGCTCCGGTGTTGGAAGGGCCTAATGAAGATGGCTGCGTCTGCCTAGTAGAGTCCGCTTGAGAATCCGCAGCTGTCTGGGGTTCCAGTTCTGCGGTCGTCAGGGGCTGCGTAGGGCCTCACTGAAAACCAGAAAACCAGCGACAGGCCCAGCAGAGGCCTGGGAGTCTGGCTTGTTCCTAGGCTGCCTGTCCTTATTCTTGCGTTTTTTATGCATGCCGGTCGTCGGCTGCTCCGACGGCATGATATAATTAAATTTTCTACCAAAATAATGCCGTGCGAAGTCAAAACGACGTTTGATAGTTCGTTTATTAAACCTAGCACAAAACTGACAACCTGTGACGTCGTGGTCTGGGCCTAGGCAAGGAATACAATAGGAATGGAAGTCCTTATGAGGTATTTGCTTCCCACAAGAAATGCAATTGTTAACTTTTTCTGACATCGGACTGAAGCAAGAAAAGGTGCCCCAACAGGGTACTTAGCTTTATTGAAGACTTCGGACTGAAATTCGAATCGAAAATCTCAGGTGTCGGCCGACCGGCACTTGCGAACTGCTTCTGCTTCGGGTACAGCGCGGCAAGAAAGATTGAAGAAAATGGCGTCGGATGCCTCTTATACACCCCTGGCGCACTGATGTCAGGGAAGAAGCGACAGCAACCGACGCCGGACCAAGACTTTGGAATTCAGGCCGACTGCGGAACCGCCTGACGGCAGGATAACCCAAGTGTGATGACTGCAGCAGGGTAACACGATGAACATCTGCCTATGTATGTCCAACAAATGCAGAAGTCTCTCCTCTTTATTCTGTGGGTTTGGGTAAAAAGTTGGCAAGTGAATAGTTTGGTTTAGAGCCACACTTGATACCACCTTTAGCATAAAAGTAGGGTTTGTTCTTAGACACACCCTGTCTTGGTGGAAAATGATGAAAGGTTCCACTGCCATTAGTGCCTGTAATTCTGAAACTCTTCATGCTGAGGTTATTGCCAGGAGCAGAGCAGTTTTCCAAGAGACATATTTTAAATCTGCTGTGTTAGCTGGCTCAAAAGGAGGTAAAGTTAATTTTTCCAACACAAAGTTGAGGTCCCAAGTTGGAGTAGGTGCTCTACGGGACGGTCTTATGTTGTTTGCCCCTCTGAGGTACTGTTTTAGCAAGGGGTTAGAAAAAATTGGTGGGTCTGTGTTGTAATGAGCAGAGATGGCAGAAGCATGGATCTTGATGGATGAAAAGGAGAGGCCTTTGTCCAGCATCTCAGTTAAATATTGCAGTATCTGAGGAATATTTGGGAAAAGAGGGTCAAGGTTGTGAGCCTGGTTCCAGGCACAGAATCTCTTCCCTTTATCCGAATAGGCTTTCATGGTGCTAGGCCTTCTGGCCTCCAGAATGACATCCATAACAGCTTTGGAGAAAGGCACTGCTTGCTTGACTAAGGAATCTTCCATGCTGCCAGGTTTAGAGTCTTTAGCTGGCTGTGAAGTATCTGATTGTTGTGCTGAGTCAGATGATGTGGGATTTGAGGCAAAATCCAGGGTGGACCTTGTGCCAAGTTCTTTAAGATTGGGTACCAGTGCTGGCATCTGAGGCAATCAGGATCATCTTTGGCTCTTCTTGCCTGGCTTTTATGAGTAGCTTTGGAAGGAGAGGTAGTGGTGAGAAAGCATATACTTGTAGGTTTTTCCAGCTGAATGAGAGGGCATCCACTTTCCATGCTTGTGGGTGGTTAAGTCCTTGTGCAGAATTTCTGTAGCTCGCAGTTCATTGGGGATGCAAACAGATCTATGTCCAGGCTCAACCATTTTTGTGTTATCATTCTGAATATTTGTGGATGTAACTTCCACTCGTGCGGATCCATGATGTTTCTGCTTAAGTCGTCTGCCAGTGTGTTTTTCTCTCCTGGCAGGAATTGTGCTTGCAGATGAACTTGATAGGTTAGAGCTGTGTTCCACAAGGTCATGGCTTGCCTGCAGAGGGGATAAGAATGAGTGCCCCCTTGTTTGTTTATGTACCACATAACTGTGGTGTTGTCTGTCTTTAGTAGTAGTTGTCCTGGATGCAGAAGGTCCTTGAAAGCTATAAGGGCATTTTGTACAGCTAGCATCTCTTTTTGATTGATGTGAAGATGCCTTTGTTCTGCGGGCCACTTGCCCTGAATACATTTTCCTGCCATGTGTGCTCCCCAAGCGTAATCAGATGCATCTGTTGTCAGTGTTTGCCTGGCTGTGGGGGTTGAGTAAAAGGCTGTCCCTTGTTGAGGTGACAAGCTTGAGCCTACCATCGAAACTCCTGTTAGGCAAGGAATTAGTGGTATTACTGTTTCCAAATTTTGACAGTGTTGAGACCAGACACTCTTTAGGTACCATTGTAGTTTCCTCATATGCAGTCTGGCATATGGAATTAGTAGTATGCAAGATGCTATGTAACCCAAGGCCTGCAGACTTTTTCTTGCAGGGAGCTGGGTCTTTGTTGCCATCAAGTGAAAATATTGAGTCAGTTGTCCTTGCTTGTCTGGCATGAGATAAGCCATCTGGGCCGTTGTATTCAAGCAGGCACCCAGGAATATTATCTCTTGTGAGGGCACTAGTTTTGACTTCTTTTCGTTGGCTGTGTACCCTAGGCAACTTAATGACTTATTTACAAATGCCAGATGCTTTAGAAGAATGTCCTTGCTCTCTGCTTGAATCAGGCAGTAGTCCAGGTATGGATAAATTTGAATTCCTTTCTGTCTGCAAAATGCAATTACTGGTGCCAGGCACTTTGTGAAGACCCTGGGCGCAGTAGATAAGCCAAAGGGCAGTGCAGAGAATTGGTAGTGCATTGAACCAGCCATGAATCTGAGGTATCTTCTGCAGTTTTGTCTGACAGGGACATGCAGGTATGCCTCCTTGAGGTCCAAAGTTACGAGCCAAGCTTTCTTGCCCAGCATGGGAAGAAGCTGCTGTAGTGTCAACATTCTGAATTTTGGAACATCCAGGTAAGTGTTTAGAGAAGAAAGATCCAGAATGGGCCTCCAGGCTTTGTCCTTTCTGGGAACCAGAAAGAGTCTGAAGTAAAATCCTTGTCCTTGCTCCTGTGTTGGTACCTTTTGAATAGCTCTCATGTCCATGAGTGCTGTAATTTGTCTTTGAGCCTCTGCCCATTGATTTGGTGGCAGATTTGGCATTCCTTTTAACCTTGGCAGAGTGTGAAAGTGGAACCTGTAACCTTGAGATACAATGTTGAGAACCCATTTGTCTTTGGTGATCATATGCCAATTGTGATAGAAAAGTGCCAGCTTTCCTCCCAAGGGGGCTGCCAAGAGAGAACTGTTTGGCAGCTGTAGTGGGAAGTCATTGGGGCTGTTTTTTATAAGTTTGGGGCCTGTCTTCCCCTTCTTTCTGGGTTGAAGCACCCCATTGTTGAGGCCTGTAAGGACCTTGTGGTTGACCTCTACCTCTTGGACGTCTGTATCTGCCCATTTGAGGTCTGTCTAACTGGAAAGGACCAATTTTTGTTGGCCAATTTCTGCTAAATCGAGGAGGCTGAACCTGTAAGAAATCTTTCACCGTTTGCATAGACTTTGCCTTATCCTCCATTTTCTTTAATACCTCTTCTGTCTTAAATCCAAATAACACATCCTGCTGCAAAGGTGCATCCAAAAGCTTTGCTTTAACATGATCTGGTAATGTATGTTCTTTTAACCAAGCATGTCGTCTAATGACAGATCCTGTAACTGCTGCTCTACAAGAGGCCTCTAATTAATCAAAACCACATTGCAAAGTATGTTTTCCCAGTTGTTCAGCTGCATGCAATAAATCCTGCATTTCCTTACAATTAGGAGGATCTGAGTTTGGGAGCATTTTTTGTTTCAACTGAGATATCAAATATTGCTGATATTTTAACTTGTGAAACTGGCAATTGAAGGCCGTCATTGCTAAAGTTGCAGATGTATATACTTTTCTTCCCCATCTGTCTAATGCTCTGGAATCCCTGTCAGAGGGACTGGATTCTTTGCTGAAGAGGCCTTTATCCCTTTGGGGCCCTGAGAAATAGTTTCAGGGTCAGCAACAGGGCTTTTATAAAGAAATTTGTGAGAGTCAGGGACTCTGTAGTATCTGTCTGGCTTAACTGGAGCAGGAGGTAAAGAATCAGGATTTAAACTGGATTCAGTATACACATCATCCACAATATCCAACACTGGCGGAATAGCAAGGGGTCTGTGTTGAGGTAATAAAAGGAAATCTCTGAACCTTTTCTTGGATTCTGAGTAATCCTGGCCCTCCCAATGGAAATGCTCCCTCATGGTATGTAAGGTTTCCCCAAAGGAGTAGTCCTCAGGCGGAGAGGCTGAAGGAATTGATTCCTCAGCACCTGAATCCTCATAAGGGGGTAAAGAGTATCCTAGGTCTGAGGATGAATCTGAAGAAATGGATACATGGTCGGATGAGTCATAGTCTGCATCCTGTCTAGGCCTTTTATCAGGAGGGGGATGGGACCCCCTGATCAGAGTGATTAGGTCTTCGGCCATTTTGAGCATTTGTTTCTTAGGCATGGAGGCCTGTCCTGGTGAATGTTGAATTTGTTTCTTTGTTTTTAAAGGAGGTTTAGACTTAGCAAAAGATTTAATGGTTAACTGAGTAGGTCTGAAAACACCCTCTGAAGCTTCGGGTTGTTCAGCTACTCCAGATCCCTCTGAAGGGTTAATCTAAGTAGGCTGAAAATCTTGTGCGTCCGAAGGCCTAGCCATCTCCACGTGGGAGTCAGAGCCGGCCTGTGGTTCTAAAGAAGCGGTAGTCAGGGGCTGCGAAGGCGCCTCGCTGAAAACTGGAGAACCGACGACTGGCTTAGAAGAGGCTTCATCAGTTTTGGGCCTCGGATGCCTGTCCTTGTCTTTGCGCTTTTTATGTATTCCAGTCGTCGGTAGTTCCGACGGCATGGTGTAATTGAATTTTCTGCCAAAATAATGGTCAAAAACAAACCGACGTTTAATAGTGTGCTTGTTAAACCTAGCACAGAACCGACAGCCAGTGACGTCGTTGTCTGGGCCTAAGCATGGGATACAATAAGAATGGAAATCCTTATGAGGTATTTGCTTCCCACAAGAAATACAGTTATTAACTTTTACTGACATCGGTCTGAGGCAAGAAAAGTTTCAACGGGTACTTAGCTTTGTAGAAGACTTCGGTTCTGGATTCGGAATGAAAATCTCAGGAGTCGGCCGAACGGCACTTGCGAACTGCTTTTGCTTCGGGCACCATGGTGTTGGCTGCATCTTATATACCCCTGTCGAACTGACGTCAGGGAAGAAGCGACAGCAACCGACGCCGGACCAAGACTTTGGAACTCAGGCCGACTGAGGGACTGCCTGATGGCAGGATAACCCAAGTGTAATGACTGCAGCAGTGTAACACAATGAACATCTACACAGAAAGGGAACAGAAGCAGCTCTCTAACTTAAACAAGCTGGCTCTGAATATCACAGAGGAACAATCAAGGGGAAAAAAGGAGAAAAGGGAAAAGCCCTGTAATTTAAACAGGCTAAGGCAATTCTTTAAGCTAAACAACCTAGCCTATTATGACAGGAAGAAATCCCTTTAAGTAAAACGGGCTTTCTAAAAATTAACACTGGGATACGGTAAGAAAGGCCCAATGGAAATAAGTGACGGCAAACAGCAGAAAACACTAACTTATTACAGAATTCTGCTAATTTATTCAGCTAGCGGATAACTGGCAGCATTGTACACTAATCACAAACAAAATAGTTTCCAATCATTGGGAGGGCTTCTCTTTGCTCTTCTTTTGCACTCCCTAACCACCATTACCCCCCCCCCCCCCCAATTAGCCATCAGGTGAAGAATTAAAAGCATATTACACATCCTCACATCCCAGAGCTCAAAGCACATTCACACTTGATATACCCTCACTTTGTCTCAGTTATGGAAAAAACATTTTCAAAAGGCTTGCAAGCTGTTGAACTCAACACCTTCCTGTAAGCTGCAAACAGGATACTTTTACTAACTTTCAATTGAGTCTCAGACATCTTCCAGTACTATTCAAATCTAAATGCATTAATCCAAAGGACTGCAGTACAGCAGATTTAAACCTCTTTTCTATCTTAATGCTTTCACTGCTCTCATCTGACTATAAAACTGCTTATTACAGTAGTGTCATTGTACTGAGCCCCTACTTATTCCAGTCTCCATATTTCGATACAGTGAATACATTTCATGTACTAACAAAAACTGTATCTGCCAGAATGCTGCATGCAAAACTCAAGATGCTAGAATCTGTGCAGATGCTACAGTTGGAGTCAGCTCATGAACAATAAAACCAAAATAATACTTAAAGGCTTATTTTGTGGAACATGCTGTATTCTGCATATTTCACATGATGTGTTTAGTACTGATCGCATATTGTATGCCTGTGGCCAATATCATAGCGGAAAAGGCTTTTTTTGACTGGTCCACAATCCGAAGTAACAAATGAAGAATGAATAAAAGAAAAATAAAGGTCTAATTGGATAGTTCTGAATGTTCACTTACTTCTGCTTTACTATTTTTACTTTTTTGATTTTTCAGTTCATCACAGTTCCTTTGTGTACACACATCCAGTTAAGTTGCTGTGACAAGCCTCACAACTGCATACAAACAGATTAGGTTGGTTTGATTACCTGCAAAGGGCTGAAATACATTATTTGTAGTCTGGCTGGCCAGCCTGTCTGCTCAAAGTCATTAACATCTGATGCTCATGACCACCTTAAAAGGTCTGCTTGCTCACAGTAGGCTTTCTTCTACAGAAGATCCCTCATTAGTTGCTTTCTTAGCCATGCTTTGATTAGAACTGTACCCATTTAATATGGTTCTGTTTCTAGAAATTAAGTAGGTCAATATCCCAAGCACAATCTTATGCCAAGAGATCTGGGTCTTGGACATCTGCAAGTACTACTAGCCTAGAACAGAGTTTTCCAACACAGACTCCGTTCCAATGTCGATGTGCATCGCCAAAATGAGCAGATCAGATCTTCGCTTAGTAAAAGACTTTCTATGGCTCAGACTTTGACCTTCTTTACCTTTCTGCTGTTAGTGACAACTACTTCCCCTTTACACCTTCTAGTGGGTTTCCTCACTACTGCTCTCTGCTGAACTCCCTCCCAAAATGCTAAACTGTTTAACCTAGTGAAAAAGTTCCCAAATGACAGCATACCAATAATGCATTCATTATGAATGCTGATGCATCTTAAGGTCCTGCAGGAGCTGTAGCCTCAGAGGCTGAAAAGCATCACACAAAGCTTTATATTACCCGACAAAAAGGTAAAATGCATATTTGCAGAACTGCACAGGACAGCTTTAACTTCTTGAAGAAAAATACTCTGCTGGCAGTCTGGTAAACAAGGACTGATATTACCTCAAGCAACTTCCTGAGACACTAAACGACCTGTCAGAAAAGGCATGTTAAGGAGAGCCAAACAAAACATGAATGCATCCCCATCTATAACATCTAACCAACTGTGAAGTGATTACTCTGAAAGCTGGGGTGAATCAAGAGAAGCATCATCCCACAGAGTAATCTAAGAATGACAGAACTGAAGTGAAGCCAAATGAGCAGAGGACCTATTGTGGAATGACGGCTGGACAAAGTGGTCTGCTGCTTAACAAGTCTCAGCTAATGCCAGGCAGATCAGGGGAAAAAATCATTCATATTCTTTACAACAAAGAGAGCTTTACTCCTCTTTTAGAGATAATCCACAGTAGACAAACGTGGTCTGGCAAAGAGTATTTTGCCCTTAAAGGGAGCATCTACAAAACCCTGCAATAGCTTCTCATGACATAAGCCAACCCTGAGCTATACTGCTAAGTAGTAGCAATAGTCTGTGTTGGCAGCCATGCCCATGACAGCAGCAGTAACCATGGTATAACAAGACTTCTACAATATTAAAGAAGGGGTGGGGGTGTAGCAGTCCTATTCAGAGACCATCTCAAACCTATCCAACTTGATATAACTATCCCGATCTTCAAAAATCCAGAGCTCATCTTTACCAAACTAGAAATAAACCCCAAAAAACATATCATCCTTGGTGCCTATATCCCCCCAGGAAATATCATCCCTACTCTTGAGCATCTATTCCACTGGGTCTCTAAGTCCCTCCTTCATGAAATAATCATGATGGAGACCAACATAGATTGGCTAACCTTACCATCGTAGAATCCATTATCCCACATAAACCTCCATGGATTCACCCATCTTATCTCATCCCCCACTAGAACTGATAAATCTCCGAGAGAGTCTACTCGACTGGATTTTGGTTAACAACCCCACCCTAGCATCATATTCAGGCCGTCTCCCTGATGGCCTAAGTGACCATCTACCGACCTTCCTAATGCAAACCCACTTGCAACAAATTAGCCAACCCACTCTTTGGTTAATAAAGAATAAAAAGAATTTCAACCCAGCTACATTTAACCAAGCATTAAAAAGTTGCAACTGGGAACCTCAGACTAATACCACTAAATGAAGCTGTTGAATGTTTAAACTCCTCCTTCCTGGATGTACTAAATACCCACGCTCCCCCATTGGAATATTAGAGTAAAAACTAACTAAGCAACCTGGCTAAGCAAAGAATGCAGATCCCTACTCAAGGCTAGAAATAAAGCTTGGGAACATTTTCATAGGAAAAAACTCAGCACAACAGGCATTTTTAGAACTCAAACAGAGCCAAAAAATGTTGTAAAACTAGACAAAATAAAGTACTATCACAACATCCTAAATAAACATCACAATCACCCTCAAAAGGTCTGGTCTGCAATTAGCAACATACTACAACCAGGTAAGGTAAGCACCCCAACCCCAGCATCAACCTCTTGCTCCAACATAGCAAACCAATTCAATAAATACTTTACTGAAACTATCCAAGCCCTAGCTACCTCATAAAACACCTCCAACAGTCTAAAAACCGTATCAATCTCTCACCACAACCTAGCTCCATCCACAAAAATGACCCATTCAATTTTCACTACATCCCTTTTCCATAGTACTATAAAAAGATTACTAAAAAACTTAAACCTACCACACCTGCCGCAGATATCCTACCAGCAGAGTTTATGAAAATTGCAGTAGAAGCAATAGCGTACCCAGTGACCATACTCATAAACAGATCAATATCAGAAAAGACAGCCCCTTCCATCTGGAAGATCTCCCACATTATTCCACTACACAAGGGGGGAATTTCCACCCAATTCGACAACAATCTCCCCATAGCTATTCCATCTCCCCTATCCAAAATATTAGAGAGAGTCATACATTTCCAACTCATGGATTTCCTACACACAAGCTCTTATCAGACACTCAACACGGTTTCCGACCCCCATCACAGCACAACAGCAGCCCTCATAGCCTTTACTAATATGTTGAATAGTTACAGAAATAATGGGCAATATGTATCTACCATATTTTTAGACTTATCTAAAGCCTTCAATATGGTGGATCACAAACTCATGGAGGTCCTCTCCAAATTCAACCTCAGCAGCTCATCTCTTTCCTGGTTCCAAAGTTACCTTTCAGGACAAATTTCCTCACTCCTCCTAGTCTCCACAGGTGTTCCACAAGGCTCCATCTTTGGCCCCCTACTTTTCGCTCTCTTCACCAACCAGCTCCACACCACCACACTTCATGCATCAGTAATACAATACGCTGACGCCTCAACTGTAATATGTTCATTCTTCTCTATGCAAGACTTGCATACCATAACTCAAGATTCCTTTCGGTCTGTGGAAAATTGGCTCATTGATTCCTAACTTATACTAAACCCAAACAAAGCTAAACTATTTCTCTTCTACCCAACCAGAACTCCCATTATCCATTCCAAAAACCAAACTACCAACCACTCACACCAAACTGTTAGGAGTCGAAATTGACAATAACCTTAAATTTGAGATCCACATCACTCAAGTCATAAAAAGGTCCACAAAAAACTAATTCTATTATATAAAAATAAGTCATTTTTAACTGTCAGTACTAAAGCTATTGCCTGTACACACCTCTTCTCAACCCTCCTATGTTTCCCCCTGTTCTAACTAACCTCTCCAAATTAAATACTTGTTGCAATAAAATAGCCAAATTTGCAACAGATGCCCCATACAAAACTCACCACTGCATATCACTTAAACAACTCAACTGGTTAGAACTTGCCCAGCTACTTCACTTAGTAACCTAATTATTCAGCTTCACTATCCAAAGTCCACTCAGTGTCACCTACACACGAACATTCATACATTCAATTAACTCCTACTTGTTAATCTCTCTGAACAGTGCAGAATCATGCAGGATTCAAACTTACCTCTAAACAACAGTATGTATCTAGCATAGACAATAATAGGTTTCCAGCATTTCCAGCAGCAAGTTTCTAGCATAGACAATAGCAGGTTTCCAGCATTTAGTTCTGTACATATGCATTGTGAATTTCTCCCAAGTATTTTTATTTACTACTTTTTCCTATGCACTTCAAGTATACATTCTTACCTTTCTTAACAAATCTGCTTGCTCTATTCTAATTGATTATTACCTGTATAAAAATGTGCTTTTCTTTATTACTTTAATTGTATAAACTTATACATGCTTACTGTATTCTAATTATAACTGTAGCTTTTCTCCTTGGGCATCCGCTGAAAAAGGATCTGTGTCCAGTCGGACTTTCCCGGTAAACAAATGTTAAATATTACAAAAAAAAGTCTTGAAAGGCATTCATATCAGGAGGGAACAAGAACAAAAGGCAAGTTCAGTGGTACTTTATGATCCAGAAGAAGGGGCAATCAGACAGACCTTTCAACTGTTCCGATTTGGGAATATTCTTATGGTCGGGTCTGATTTGGGATGTCCCTATTTTGGGGGCATATCCTTACATTCAGGCTTGATTTACCTCTTTGCATAAATTTTCTGAAACCCGCTCATCACGTGTGATTTTTTTTTTCTTCATCACATGATTTTGAAGCCATCTAGTAGACAGACAGCCACACTACATAAACACACTAGTAGCAACAATAATTTAAAAGAAAAAAAAAACATCTTGCAATTCCCTTTTTATGAAGCAAAAATAAATGACCTTGTATGGCAGGACTGTGCGATTTACATGGTCTCCTTGATAATGCGCTTATATTTTCCATTACATTTGTCACTGTTTTTTAAACACGTCTCTGAGTAATATCCTACATTCCTACCGGAAGCAAAGTACAGTTGTGTCCCACTTACAACAGTTGCAAATATTTGAGTAGATCAATGTTGCATTATGGATTCTTAGGTCTTCCTGACACGCAGAAGCCCAAGACTGGTCCTATTTCCAGAGTCTTTACATCATCCCTAATGACAGACCTCTGAAGACAGATGTCTGGGCATCAGGATACAAGAGAGACATCCATCAGTGCCATCTTCGGGGTTTTCTACACAATGAATGAGCAGTTTGATGCTCAAGGCCAGCTCAACCTACCAGAGTTGTATAAAAAAAAATACAGAAGGCAGAGAGGATGATGGAGGTAACAGGACTATCTGCAGGATAAAATCCTCTACCCCTTGCACCCAGCAAGGGGAAATCAAGTGGTCAGCAGGCAGAGGGGTTGCAGGGTAGAAGTATGTACTGCAACACTGATCTACTTGTACAGCTACAATTATGGCAATAGGACACAGCTGTCCTATGTTCTTTTTAATCAATGTTGCAGTACTGATTTTTGGGAGGATTCCCAAGCCTACAGGTGGGTGGTGAGTCATCTGTATGACCCTAAGAAATAAGGTTTTGGAGGATGACAATAGCAACACCTGCTATACCCTGTTTGGAGACGGGTTTGCCTAGTTTACACTCTGTGAAAGCTGTCAGTGGCTGCTCTGCTCAATTAGGGGGTTTTCTCCTGTCTATATAAGACTTGATATTCCTGTGCACATCCAGGGAATGGATGACTTGCTATGCACTGTTTTGTGAAACTGGGAAGAAGACTTGTGTGGATAGCTTGGCTTAAAATAAGTTCTGATAACAACTTAGGAATAAATAGTGGGTTTGTTCTGAGGGTGACCCTGTCCCTGTGAAAGGCAGTGAAAAGTTCTTTACACATGAGAACTTGTAGCTCAAAAACTCTCCTACCTGAAGTGACATCTATAAGAAAAGCAGTCTTCCAGGTTAGCATCTTTAGAAAGGCAGCAGCAGCCGGCTCAAAGGTGGGGCAAGGTTAGGTTTTTTCGAACATGTAATTTAGATCCCCAGAAATAGAGTTCCTTCTGGGTGGTCTCAAGTGAATCACCACTTTTAGAAAAAGGGATCATGAGGGGTTGAGAAGACAGGTGGAGCACTGTACAGTCAAGGTGATATGGCAGATGCTTTACCTTAATGCTGGAACAGGAATATCCTTGTCTAAAGAGGCCCGACACATACTGCAACACTGAGTTAATATCTGCCTTAGAAGGGCTGCTGTTTTTGCTGTGACACCAGGTGGAAAATCTTCTCCATTTTGCCAAGTATGACTTCCTAGTATTGGGTTTACTTGTTTCCCTTAGAATGGAAAGCACGGCCTTGGGACGGGATACATTCTTTGGTGTCAAAGCCCAATCCTCCAAGATGTTAATCTGAGGGTGCCTAGGTGTCAGTGGAAGACACATCCCTTGGCTTGGCTGAGGAGATTTACTTCCTGCAGTAAGGTGTCGAATCTCCTCTCACTGACTGTCAGGAGTAGGGAGAACCAGTGCCTTGGCCAGAAGGGGGCCACTAGGATCATGCTGGGTCTGTCCTGAATTCTTCAGTACCCTGGGATTACAGGCAAGGACAGGAATGCATACAAGAACCAATTTTTCCATGTGAAGGAGAAAGCATCAGTTTTTCAAGCTCCTGTCTGCTGAACTTCTGTTTCTGTAGTTTATTGTGGTAAGAGGTGGACAGGTTTATTGGGGGGGGGGACATCGGCACTGTATGGTTAAGTTCAGGACAACCTCTCTATCTCTCCAGCATCCATACATTGGGTCTGGAAGGTCCTTGCTTAGAGAGTCAGGAAATTGTTCTGAACCACAATTTAAGTAGCTATGAGGGTTAGCACCATTTCTTAAGCCAGCATCCAAATAATCCTGGAAAGGCTGCAGAGGGTAGGACAGATTTTCCCATTGCTTTTTTATGCACCACATCACTGTGGTGCCGTCTGTTCGTATCTGCAGGGTGCCTAGACTTGTCTGTTTACATCTGCAGGGTCCTTGGGCTTAAGTGCAGTTAAAAAAGGCTTTTTATGGCCAAGCAGACTGCGAGTAGCTCCTTCTGATTTATATGCAAATTCCTCTCCTGAGGAGATCAAATGACCTGCACTTTCAGGGAACTTAAGTGGGCCCCCTCAAGCTAGGTCTGTACTGTCTGTGGTGATAAACTTGTCTGCCTCTGGTAAAGATAAATTTGCCCCTAGGTTCCTCTGTATGGTGTTCTTCCACCACAGAAGTTCCTTTTTCATGCAAGGAAAGACACAGTAGGGTTTTCCAAGGGTTGAGGATGCCATTACCAAGCATTTGACAGGAATCATTGAAGTGTAACTTTGCAAGTGAGATTATGAGAATGCAGGATGTCATGTTCCCCAGTGACCTCAGGAATTCTCTTGCAGGCATGAGTTGCTTTGTAAGCAGACTGGTCCATCAAGAAAGTAATCCTGCCTTGGGGAAGGAAGACTTTCTTTTGGACCAAATCTATGAGGACTCCCAGAAACAGGATCCTTGTCTGAAGAACACTTTGTAATTTTTGAAGACTTAAGGTGAGACCTCCCTTCTGAAAGCAGTCTACGATGATCTGCAAGGTGTTTAATGTCTCTGATGTGGCTCTTCCCTGAATGAGGCAGTTGTCTGTGTATGGGGTAAATATAAAGCCCCACAATTCTGCAATGTGCTACCAGAGGAGCTAGACATTTGCTGAAATCTCTGGGAGCAACAGACAGCCCAAATTGTAAAGCACAGAACTGGAAGTGAGAACCTGTTGCTACAAACTGCAGGCACTTTCTGTGGATGTCTGCTATGGGTGCATGTGTGTAAGCATCTTTTAGGACTAGAGTGACCAAGAACCCATCTTGGAGGACCCTTGGCAGTAGTTTTGCAACAAAAGCATATTGAATTTTGGGATGGTGAGAAACATTTAATTTTGAGAGGTCCAAGATGGGCCTCCAGGTGCCCTCCTTTCTAGGAACTAGAAAAATATTCGAGTAGAAGCCTTTTCCCTCTTGCCCTATAAGGACAGACTGGATAGATCATTGGTGAAGTAGTTCCCTGACAATAGATAGTAAGAGGCTTGCCTGCCCTTTTGTCGGTTTTGGAATGCCCAAGAAGGGGGAATTTCTCTGAACTGGATATTGTACCCCACTGGCCTCTGGTGATAGTCTTCTACTGGGTTAGAAAGGGAGGCAATCTTCTAGCCAGAGACTTAGGTTCACAGGGTCACAGATGTTTACTATGCCAACGACCACAAGGGCCTTTTTAAGCCTAGCCCTAGATCCCAAATCTCTGACAAATTCTTGCACCCTTGATAAGTGTAAGCAGGGGCTTGGGAGATGAAACATTTACAAGCACAGGCTTGGAAGATGAAACATTTACAGGTTGCCTATGCCCATTACAGACAGGTGCCAAGCCAGGGATGAATTTCCTGTTCCCCAACCAGTTGTCCAAGTTACACTTGAACTGGGTTAGGGAAGAACTCTGCTTCACATGGATGGGGAGCCTGTTCCAGAGACAGGGTAGTCTCTGGGATACACATCTGCCTCTCCAGCAGGTCCTACTTATACCACAGGCAAGGTTCAAGTCTTTAAAATAGGTAATTCTGGTGCTGTCTGGTTTGTGGATATGCAGGAAGTGCATCAAAGTGGGGTCTGACAACGCCCTGTACGCCAAGCATAGATCTCCCCTCAGCAGCCTGTAGGAGACAGAATACAAGGATAGGGCCTTGAAGTGGTCTGCGTAGGACATTTTACTTGCACCCTGTATTTTTTCAGTGAGAAACCTCTGTTTATGTTCCAACTGTTGAATATGCCTGGTTAGGTACACACCAAATAGGACACTGTACTCAATGACACATCTGCTGAATGCCAAATACAGTGGAACAATGACTTCACTGGACCCAGATGCCATACCTTTGTTTATAAGTTGCGCAACATAGAATGATTAATTCACTACTGTAGACACGTAGTGGTCAAAGGCTAGATTACTGTCTGTGTGTGTCCTTAACTCCCTGACTGCTCGGTCAACTCTTAAGGGCGTGTTATCAATGTGATAGTTATTAGGGGTGGATGACTTCCCAAAAGATACTATTATGCATTTCTTAGTCCATGGCTCTGACACCAGTTGTCTGTCTGTGTCAGCCCTTCTTGGAGAATATTTGTGTCAGTGTGGGATGCAATGATAGCTCCCAGTTTGCAATCATCTGCAAATTTAGTCAGCCAGACCCCACTGACATTGGCCTTTACTAAAGAGAAGTAAATGGCAAAAAGGAGCAGACCAAGGACTGATCCCGGAGGGACTCCACTTAAGACTGGCCCCTTTGTAGAGATGGACTCCTCAGTTCTAACTTCCTGGATCCTGTCAACAATGCCTGAGTGGGGTATTGTGTCAAATGCCTTGGCCAGGTCAAGGCAGGCAAGGTGAACCATTTTACCCTCATCCATCACTTTGGTGACCTTTTCAAAGAAGTCCACTAAGTTGAGTAGGCATGACTTGCCCTTAATGAAACCAAACTGAGTTGGGTCCAGTGTCTGGAGGTTTACTATATCATTACTGATCATTTCCAAAAGAATACTTTCCGTGGCTTTGCATACAAGACTCTGTCTGCAGTTTCCATGGTCTGCAGATGGCCCATCTTTGTGGAGAGGGATAACTGCTGCTGTTCTCCATTCATGAGGCACAAAACCTGTTTGGAGGCTACAGTTAAACAGCAATTCCAGAGAGCCTGACAGGTCATGTCTCATGCTATTTATAAGGCATCCTGGGATACTGTCTGGGCCCACTAACGCAGTGTTCCTGACCTTAGAGCATTAAAGGGTTTGGGTTTCCTGGGTCATAGAGGGGGACCGATAACTTGCAAGGAAATGGTATTGGATTTGCCTATTGTGATTTGAATATGGAGTAGCTCAAGTGCATGGTCCTGTTTGACCAGCCTTGAGGTATATTTACTTTTGATGTAAATAGAGACACCTCCACCTTTAATCTTTCTCTGTGTAGTAGCTGGTCTAAATGTGTGGAGGGCATTATAACCTTGCACTGTCGGTGTGCTCTCCATGGCTTTAAGCCATGTTTCAGTGACTGCACAGACGTTAGCATTCTCTATGGTGAGAGTGGAATTTTTTTTATTTAGGACTCCTTGCATTGAGCAGTCACACCTTTAGATTTTTTTGGTTTAAATTTGCTATGTTGGAGGGGACATATGTTCGACGGGAGAGTGGGAAGTCAAGAGGCTGTACGGGGAAATGGTTCAACCTTCAGCAAACAGTAGCCTACTAATAGGGCAAAGTCAAAGGAAACCAAAGATCATGAACAGTGTTCAGACTAAGAAATGCACATTGGATATTTACAGGGACTAGTGCTTTCTCAGCTCATGGGCAGTACAGAGTAAACACCAACAGCTTCATCTTGGGTACTTAAGGGGATAATTCCTTGTTCATCTGAGGGGAGATAAACCAGCAAAGATAAAGAGGAATAAACAGCTGCATTTTTGGCTGTACTCCCAAAAGCAAGAGCTGTGGTACCTACTTCTCCAAGCAACCTCACATCCACCCACTATATTAAGGAATGTTAAAACGCACTACGAATATAAAAACTATATGTATATATTAGTTACACTGACATAACATGTAAAGAAGAATCAGATCCAAGGCTAACTACATATCTTGCTGTCTCTTACTAAAGAGATAATGGACCAAAATATTCTAAAGAAATATTTAAATATGCAGGAAGATGCAGACTTTCATAGCATTTACATGAATGTACCAAGGTCTTCCATGCTACAAGAAGAAGGCAAACAAAGATTAAGACCAGTCTCAAATATCTGTAACCATTTCAGGTCATCCATTCTGTTCTGAAAGCCCAGGCATAATTTGATTATACTTCCTTTCTACAGAAAAAAGTACAGTTTTGTACCTACCATAAATGTAGATGTTCGAGTGTATACCCTGCTGCAGTCATCACACTTGGGTTATCCTGTCTTCAGGCGGTCCCGCAGTCGGCCTGAATTCCAAACTCTTGGTCCAGCGTCGAGAGGCATCCAACGCCATTTTCTTTCTTGCCCCAGATGTCAGGTGCCCCCCAAAAGGTGGTCAGTAGATAGTACCAATAATAAAAGTTTAGCACAAACAAAACATACCTCCAGCTATAAGCAAATACACCCTAAAGGTTGTATCAGATTTTAAGGTATAGAAAGGTTTCAGTTAGGTCAGAGGGGATGGAGGGAGGGTAACCTGGACTGCAGCAGGGTATACACTCGAACATCTACATTTATGGTAGGTACAAAACTGTACTATGTTCGTGTTACCCTGCTGCAGTCATCACACGGGTTGAATCCCAAAGCTAAGGATGGGAGGTGGAGTCAAACAGGGTTAGAGGAGGCTAGAAGGCCCTGCAAAACTGCAGTGGCGAAGCCAGCTCTAGTCTTAGAGTAAAGTGGTAAGTGATAGTGTTTGGTGAAGGAGTGTACTGAACTCGAAGTTGCTGCTACCAGAATATCCTTGGTTGGCACCCCCCTGAGGAAGGCTGTAGATGTAGCTGCTGCCCTGGTGGAGTGGGGTCTTATGCTAGCAGGAACTGGTTTTCCATTATGGGTGTAGCAAAAACGTATGCAATGTGCTATCCATTTGGAAATGGTCTGTTTTGAGATAGCCTTTCGTTGTGATGCTGTAGCATAGGATACAAAAAGCTGGTCAGATTTTCTGAAAACCTTAGTTTTACCCAAGTAGTAACGTAGCTGCCTGTGAATGCCCAAGGGGTACAGGAGTCTTTCTCCTTTGTTCTGTCGATTTGGGAAGAAGGTAGGTAAGTGGATGGTTTGATTTAGAGCCACACTTAGTTCGTAGAGAAACTCTGTCTTGATGAAAAAATGAGGAAAGGCTCTACTGCCATTAGTGCCTGTAACTCTGGGGACTCTTCTGGCTGAAGTAATTGCTAGCAGCAGGGCAGTCTTCCATGATATAAAACTTTAAATCAGCTGAGAAAGCTGGCTCAAAAGGTGGCAGCGTAAGTTTTTCCAGAACAAAGTTGAGGTCCCAAGTTGGTGTTGGTGCTCTCCTGGGAGGCCTAATGTTTTTGGCCCCTCTGAGGTACTGCCATAGAAGTGGATGTGAAAATAAGGGAGGATCTGTGTTGTAGTGAGCTGAAATAGCGGAGGCGTGGCTTTTAATAGATGAAAAAGAAAGTCCTTTGTGTAACATCTCAGTTAAATATTGTAGAATCTGAGGTATGTCCGGCTCAAGGGGATTTTGGCCTTTAGCTTGGTTCCAGGCGCAAAATCTTTTCCATTTGTCTGAGTAGGCTTTCCTGGTGCTGGGCCTCCTGGTCTCCAGAATGACATCCATAACAGCTTGTGAAAGAGGAGCTGGCTGGTTGCTTAGGTGATTTGCCATGCAGCCAAATTTAAGGTTTTGAGCTGGCTGTGCAGAATCTGACTGTCTTGCTGAGTGAGCAGATGAGGAATTTGTGGTAAAATCCATGGTGGGCCCTGGGCCACGTTCCTTAGTAGTGGGTACCAGTGCTGGCGTGGCCAGTCTGGGGCAATGAGTATCATTCGGGGTCTCTCCATTCTAACTTTCAGCAGCACCTTTGTGAGAAGGGGCGATGGAGAAAAGACATATACTGTCAGCGTTTTCCAACTGAATGAGAGAGCATCCACTTTCCAAGCTTCATCATCACGAACACGGGAGCACAATCTTCAATGCCGGAAGTATACCCCTCACTGGTGAGATCTGATCACAAACTAATCTCGCTGGAGGTCCTCATCCCGCCCCCACCCGAAATGAAAAAGGCCACAGTAAAGAACTTCTCGAAAGCCGACTTCACACTTCTAAAGACTAGTGTGGTCTCCTTTAAGGCCCCTGAGCCGGCGGTTAACATTACTCAAACCGCTGAATCACTTACAAATGCCTTCTACCAGCACCTGCAGGGCTGCATGGATCAAGCAATCCCAAGCAAAACAAAGACTCTTTGTACCAAAGGCAAGCGTCCAGTCTGGTGGACCCCAGCCATAAACAAACTCTACAACAAAAGGAGAAAGCTACTACAAGATAGAGCAAAATCCTTAAAAGGTAAGACACCGCTGATCACTATAAGTAAAAAGCTAAGAGCTCTCATAAAACCATCCAAAGCTAATTTTGAGAAAAAAATAGCTAAGGACTCTAAAGACAACCATAAGGCATTCTTTAGCTATGTCAGAAACCTAGGAGGAAACTCCCAGATATGCTCAGAATTAGTTCAAAATGATGTGAAGATTACTGATCCTACAGACATTGCCAACATACTGGCTGACAGGTTCAGTGCAAACTCCCCCCCCCTCCCCCCCTAAAGGAGAGATATCTATACCAAATGATTGTAGCCCCCCCAAACATCTCTAACGCCCAGGTGAGAACTGCTCTCTCCAAGGCAAAGAACACAGCATCCATGGGACCTGATGGTGTCCCGGCTGTGTGCTCCATGAACTCAACGAGGAATTAAACCCACAGTTAGGACAGCTGTTTAATCTTAGTCTCACCTCCGGATACGCATCCAGGAGTGGCGCAGCGACTGTGGTCCCACTCCACAAAGGCGGTGCCTCCACCGACCCTGGAAATTACCGTCCCATTAGCTTGACAAGCCTTATCTGCAAAGCCATGGAGAGGATCATAATGGATCTCATAAATAAAGACATAGGGAACTTGCAGACTTTGGATCCAGCCCAGTTTGGCTTTGTCAAAGGCAGATCATGCCTTCTAAACTTGGTTGACTTTTTCGAAACAGTCACCAAGGCCATTGACGAGGGAAAGGCAGTCCATACAGCCTACCTAGACCTGGCGAAGGCTTTTGATACAATACCTCACTCGGGTATCATTGAAAAACTCATCAACTTAAATGTAAACCCATACATTACAAGATGGGTTGCAAACTGGCCGAGTGACAGAACCCACAGGGTCAGAGTTGCTGGCGCCATGTCAGACTCAAAGCCTGTCACAAGTGGTGTCCCACAGGGCTCAGTCCTGGGCCCACTCTTGTTTGGCATCTACTTTTCTGAAGTACAAGCAAACACAGGAGGGTTATGGCTGACAAAGTTTGCAGATGACTGCAAACTGGGCGCCGTAGTTGAAAACACATCCGACACAGATATCCTTCAGAAGGGTCTCACAGAAACGGATAACTGGTGCCAGAGCCATGGCCTAAAGTTAAATGCCAAGAAATGCATAGTCATACCCTTCGGGAAAAATAAGGTTACCCCTAGCTACCATATAGGTGGCAATCCCCTGAACACAGAAGAAGTTATTAGGGACCTGGGAACCCAGGTTGACAGTAGCCTTTCATTCGACACTCATATTGCTAAAGTAGTTAGGAAGACCTTCTACATTGCCCACCTTATCATGAAGGGATTCACATCTAGATCAAGGGAAGTCATAGTCTCCCTATACTCATCACTCATCAGACCAATGATAGTACAATGCCCCATTCGGAATGTATCTGACCCGACACTTGCAGCAGCTGGAGAGGCCACAAAAGTTCCTCACCAAAAGGATAAAGGGTCTCAAAAATCTGTCTTATGCTGCCCGACTGAAAGAACTCCAGTTATATTCAGTTGCTTACCGCTTGCTCAGAGGTGACCTATGCCTGACATACAAGGCCATGTCAAACCCAGATTTGATGAACATGCTTCATCTCAAAAAATCTAGATCCCTCAGAGCCACAACGGCGGGAGACTTAAACCTTGACACGGTTATTAATAGGACGTGCTGGAGGGATAGATTCATCACCCAAAGACTCCCTATGCTGTGGAACAAAATCCCGGTTTATGTGAGGCAGAGCACCTCGCTGGCCTTGTTCAAGAGGAATCCTGACCAATGGATGGGAGATCGCAGATACACCCCAGGGGTTACCTCAGTGTCACTACTTGACAGAGGCACAGCAAAATAATGGGCATAGTTTCTCCAAACTAAAGGGGTGGCGTAAGCCACAAAACTATGGGCTAGGCTTATAAATGCCCTCGGGCAGATAGCCTAGTATGAACCTATGAACCTATGGTGAAATGTCCTTGTGCAAAATTTTGATAGCTGATAGTTTTGGGGGTTGGCAAACAGGTCTATGTCTGGGTGCCCCCATTTTTGAGTTATCATTGCAAATACTTGTGGATCCAGTTTCCACTCGTGGGGATCCATGATGTTCCTGCTTAGGTCGTCTGCCAATGTGTTCTTTTTTCCCGGCAGGAATTGTGCTTGTAATTGAACTTGGTAAGCCAGTGCTGTGTTCCACAAGGTCATTGCTTGCCAGCATAGAGGGTAGGAGGGTGTACCCCCTTGCTTGTTTATGTACCACATAAAGTACAGTTTTGTACCTACCATAAATGTAGATGTTCAAGTGTTCACCCTGCTGCAGTCGTCACACTTGGGCTATCCTGTCGTCAGGCGGTCCCGCAGTCGGCCAGAATTCCAAAGTCTTGGTCTGGTGTCGGTTGCTGTCGCTTCTTCCTTGACGTCAGTGCGCCAGGAGTATATATAATGCATCCAACGCCATTTTCTTCAGTTTTTCTTGCCCCAGATGTCAGGTGCCCCCAAAAAGGTGGTCAGTAATTAGTACCAAATTCAGTAATTTTTGCACAAACACAGAATCCGTCCAGCTATAAGCAAAGACATTAGGAAGGTATTGTAGAGATTTAGCCAGTTAGATCAGAGGGGATGGAGGGAGGGCAACCTGGACTGCAGCAGGGTGAACACGTCAACATCTACATTTATGGTAGGTACAAAACTGTACTATGTTCATCATGTTACCCTGCTGCAGTCATCACACTTGGGTAGAATCCCAAAGCTAAGGATGGGTGGGGGAGTTATAGAGGATTAGAGGGGGCTAGAAGGCCCTGCAGAACTGCAGTGGCGAAGCCAGCTCTAGTCTTAGAGTAGAGTGGTAAGTGATAAGTGTTTGGTAAAGGTGTGTACTGAACTCCAAGTTACAGCTTCCAGAATGTCCTTGGTTGGAACCCCCCTGAGGAAGGCTGTAGATGTAGCTGTTGCCTTGGTAGAGTGGGGCCTAATGGTAGCAGGAACTGGTTTTCCATAATGGGTATAACAAAAACAAATGCAATGTCCTATCCATTTGGAAATGGTTTGTTTTGATATAGCCTTCCCTTGTGAAGCTGTAGCATAGGATACAAAGAGCTGGTCAGATTTTCTGAAAGTCTTAGTTTTATCCTAGTAGTAACGAAGTTGTCTGAATGTCCAAGGAATGCAGGAGTCTTTCTCCTTTGTTCTGTGGGTTTGGGAAGACGGTGGGTAAGTGGATGGTTTGATTTAAAGCCACACTGGAGACCACCTTAGGCATGAAGGAAGGATTAGTTCGTAGAGAAACTCTGTCTTGATGGAAAATGAGGAAAGGTTCCACTGCCATTAGTGCCTGCAGCTCTGAGACTCTTCTAGCTGAAGTTATTGCTAGCAGCAGGGCAGTCTTCCATGATAGAAACTGTAGATCTGCAGAAAAAGCTGGTTCAAATGGAGGTAGCATAAGTTTTTCCAGAATAAAATTGAGGTCCCATGTTGGTGTAGGTGCTCTCCTGGGGGGGGGGGGGCCTAATGTTTTTTGACCCTCTGAGGAACTGCCTTAGAAGTGGATGGGAAAATAAGGGTGGATCCGTGTTGTAGTGGGCTGAAATAGCTGATGCAGGGATTTTAATGGAAGAAAAAGAAAGTCCTTTGTGCAACATCTCAGTTAAGTACTGTAGAATCTAATACATGTGAGGCTGAAGTGTGTTTTGTCCTTTAGCTTGGTTCCAGGTGCAAAACCTTTTCCATTTATCCGAATAGGCCTTCCTGGTGCTGGGCCTCCTACCTTCCAGGATAACATCCATAACTGTTTGGGAAAGAGGAGCTGGCTGGATGCTTAGGTGATTGGCCATGCAGCCAGATTTAAGGTTTTGAGTTGGTTGTGAAGAATCTGATTGTTTTGTTGTGTTAGCAAATGGGCAATTTGTGGTAAAATCCAAGGTGGGCCACCCTGGGCCATATTCCTCAATAGTGGGTACCAGTGCTGGCGTGGCCAGTCTGAGGCTATGAGCATCAGTCGCGGTCTCTCCTTTCTGACTTTCAGAAGCACCTTTGTGAGGAGAGGCAATGGAGGGAAGGCATATACTGTCAGGTTTTTCCAACTGAATGAGAGTGCGTCCACTTTCCAAGCTTGATGGTGAAGTGTCCCTGTACAAAATTTTGTTAGTTGATAGTTTTGAGGACTGGCAAACAGATCTATGTCTGGAAGGCCCCATTTCTGAGTTATCATTGCAAATACTTGTGGATCCAGTGTCCACTCGTGAGGATCCATGATGTTTCTGCTGAGGTCGTCTGCCAATGTGTTCTGTTTTCCTGGCAGGAATTGAGCTTGTAACTGAGGATAAGCCAGAGCTGTGTTCCACAAGGTCATTGCTTGCCTGTATAGAGGGTAGGTGTGTGTACCCCCTTGCTTGTTTATGTACCACATTACTGTGGTGTTGTCCGTCCTTATTGTAAGTTGTCCTGGATGTAATAGATTCTTGAAGGCTGTCAGAGCATTCTGTACAGCTAGCATCTCTTTTTAATTGATGTGCAGATTCCTTTGATCTGCAGTCCATACGCCTTGAACGCACTGTCCTGCCGTGTGTACCCCCCAGGCGTAGTCCGATGCATCTGTTGTCATAGTTTGCCTGGCTGGGGGCAAGGTGAAAGGCTGACCCTTGTTGAGGTGACATGCCTGTGACCACCATAGAAACTCCTGTTGTAGGCAGGGAATGAGAGATATCATTGTGCCCAAGCTGTGGCTGTGTTGAGACCATACGCTTTTTAGGTGCCACTGTAATTTCCTCATATGCAGCTTTGCAAATGGTATTAGTAGTATGCAAGATGCCATGAAGCCCAAGGCCTGCAGAATTTTTCTTGCAGGTAGTTGGGTCTTTGTTGACATTGTTTTGAAATATTGAGTCAGTTGTAGTTGTTTGTCTGGCGTCAGATAAGCCTTCTGGGCCGTTGTATTCAAGCTGGCACCCAGGAATGTCATATTTTGTGAGGGTACTAGCTTTGATTTCTTTTCGTTTACTGTGTACCCCAGGCAACTTAGAACATGTTTTACAAAAGCCAGATGTTGTAAGAGGATGTCCTTGCTTTCTGCTTGGATGAGGCAGTCGTCCAGGTATGGGTATATTTGAATTCCTCTTTGTCTGCAGTATGCAATTACTGGTGCCAGGCATTTTGTGAAGACCCTGGGCGCAGTAGATAAGCCAAAGGGCAGTGCAGAGAATTGGTAATGGGTTGAACCTGCAATGAAACTGAGGTATCTTCTGCAACTTTGTCTGATAGGGACATGCAGGTATGCCTCCTTGAGGTCCAACGTTACTAGCCACGCTTTCTTGCCCAACATGGGAAGAAGCTGCTGTAGTGTTAGCATCTTGAATTTGGGTACTTGTAAGAAGGTGTTTAGAATTGAAAGGTCCAGAGTTGGTCTGCAGGCATTGTCCTTTCTGGGAACTAGAAAGAGTCTTGAGTAAAATCCTTGGCCTTTGTCTGGAGTAGGTACCAGTTGAATGGCTCTCATGTCCATGAGAGCTGTAATTTGTTTTTGTGCCTCTGCCCATTGATTTTGTGGCAGGTTTGGCATTCCTTTTTTCATTGGCAAGGTGTGAAAATGGAATCTGTATCCTCGTGAAATTATGTCTAGGACCCATTTGTCCTTTGTGACAATGTACCAGTTGTCTGAAAAAAGTGCGAGTTTTCCTCCCAAGGGGGCTGCCAAGAGAGTGTTGCTTGGCCAGATGAGGTGCAAGTCATTGAGTTTGCCTTCTGGTAGTTTGGGACCTATCTCTCCTCCCTTTTGTGTTGCAGTGCCCCATTGTCGAGGTCTGTACTGGGCTTGTGGTTGTCCTCTGCCTCTTGGGCGTCTGTATTTACCCCTCTGTGGTCTGTCAGTAGCTGGACAGGACCAATTTTTTGTTGGCCAATTTCTGCTGAAGCGAGGGGGCTGTACCTGTAGAAAATCTTTAACTGTCTCTGCATAGATTTTGCCTTATCCTCCATTTTCTTTAAGACTTCTTCTGCTTTAACTCCAAAAAGAACATCCTGCTGTAAGGGAGCATCTAGAAGCTTTGCTTTAACATGATCAGGCAGGGTTTGTTCCTTTAACCAAGCATGCCTACGTATAACAGACCCAGTGACAGCTGCTCTGCAGGAAGCTTCCAAAGAATCAAACCCACATTGCAAAGTATGTTTGCCCACCTGTTCAGTTGCATGCAACAAATCCTGCATTTCTTTCAATTCAGACTGTTGAGGGAGTGTGCTCATTTCTTATTTTAACTGAGACATTAGAAATTGCTGATATTTTAGCATGTGAAATTGGCAATTTAGTGCCCTCATAGCTAGAGTGGCTGAGGTGTAAACCTTTTTCCCCCACCTGTCTAGTGCTCTGGAGTCCCTTTCAGAGGGTACAGGATTTTTTGCCATAGAAGCCTTAGCCCCTTTGGGACCCTGGGAGATAGCCTCTGGGTCAGCAACAGGGCTTTTATAAAGGAATTTGTGGGAATCAGGCACTCTATAGTATCTGTCAGGTTTTGCTGGAGCAGGAGGCAGAGAATCTGGGTTCAAACTGGATTCCAAGTAAACATCATCCACAATGTCTAAAACAGGGGGGATGGCAAGTGGTCTGTGCTGGGGGAGTAAAAGAAACTCTCTGAGCCTTTACTTTGAGTCAGAGTAGTCCTGACCTTCCCAGTGAAAATGTTCCCTCATTGTGTGTAAAGTTTCCCCACAGGAGTAGTCTTCAGGAGGAGAAGCTGAGGGAATAGAATCCTCAGCATCAGAATCTTCATAAGGGGAGAAGGAGTAATCTTGGTCCTCAGAGGAGCCTGAGGAAATAGACACGTGTTCAGAGGCGGCATAATCTTCCTCTTGTCTAGGCCTTTTGTCAGGTGGGGGTTGGGAACCCCTGACTAAAGAGATCAAATCTTCAGCCATTTTGAGCATCTGTTTCTTAGGCATAGGGCCTTGAACAGGAGACTGAAGTGCAGTCTATTTTGGTTTAATAGGAGTCTTGGTCTTAGAATACGTTTTTATGGTGAGCGTAGTCGGTCTGAAGACACCTTCAGAAACCAAAGGTGTTTCTGCAGTACCGACATCTTTATCAGCAGTGTTGTCGGTAGGGGCTAAACAAAATGGCTGCATCGGCCTAGGACTCTCTGCCAAAAGCTCCGAAGCAGTCTCGGGTTCCAGCTCTGCTGTAGTCAGGGGCTGCGTCGGAGCCTCACTGAAGACCGGTGAACCGGAGACCGGACCAGCCGAGGCCTCTGAGTCTGGCTTGGGTCTAGGCTGCCTGTCCTTGTCCCTGCGTTTTTTGTGCACGCCGGTAGTCGTTTGCTCCGACGGCATAGTATAGTTAAATTTTCTACCGAAGTAGTGTCTAGTGAAGTCAAAGCGTCTTTTTATAGTACGCTTATTAAACCTAGCACAAAAATGACAACCAGTGACGTCGTGGTCTGGGCCTAGGCAAGGTATGCAGTAAGAATGAAAATCCTTATGAGGTATTTGCTTCCCACAAGAAATACAATTGTTAACTTTTTCTGACATCAGTCTGAGGCAAGAAAAGTTTCCCCAACGGGGTACTTAGCTTTATTGAAGACTTCGGATCTGAAATTCGACTTCGAAAATCTCAGGAGTTGGCCGACCGGCACTTGCGAACTGCTTCTGCTTCGGGCACCACGCGGCAAGAAAGACTGGAGAAAATGGCGTCAGATGCATTATATATACCCCTGGTGCACATAAGAAGCGACAGCAACCGACGCCGGACCAAGACTTTGGAATTCTGGCCGACTGCGGGACCGCCTGACGACAGGATAACCCAAGTGTGATGACTGCAGCAGGTTAACACGATGAACATCTGTGGTGTTGTCTGTCCTTATAAGCTGTCCCGGAAGTAAGAGGTCCTTGAAGGCTGAGCATTCTGTACAGCTAGCATTTCTTTTTGATTGATGTGCAGATTTCTTTGATCTGTAGTCCATATGCCTTGAATGCACTGTCCTGCCATGTGTGCTCCCCAGGCATAGTCTGATGCATCCATTGTCATAGTTTGCCTGTAAGGTGAAAGGCTGACCCTTGTTGAGGTGACATGCCTGTGACCACCATAGAAACTCCTGTTGAAGGCAGGGAATGAGAGGTATCATTGTTTCCAAGCTGTGGCTGTGTTGAGTCCATACGCTTTTCAGGTACCATTGTAATTTCCTCATATGCAGTTTTGCAAATGGTGTTAGTAGTATGCAAGATGCCATGAAGCCCAAGGCCTGCAGAATTTTTCTTGCAGGGAGTTGGGTCTTTGTTGCCATTATTTTGAAGTACTGAGTTAGTTGTAGTAGTTTGTCTGGCATCAGATAAGCCATCTGGGCCATTGTATTCAAGCTGGCACCCAGGAATGTCATATTTTGTGAGGGCACTAGTTTTGATTTCTTTTCGTTTACTGTGTGCCCTAGGCAACTTAGAAGGTGTTTTACAAACGCCAGATGTAAGAGAATGTCCTTGCTTTCTGCATGGATGAGGCAGTCGTCCAGGTATGGGTATATTTGAATTCCTCTTTGTCTGCAGTATGCAATTACTGGTGCCAGGCATTTTGTGAAGACCCTGGGTGCAGTAGATAAGCCAAAGGGCAGTGCAGAGAATTGGTAATGGGTTGAACCTGCAATGAAATGGAGGTGTCTTCTGCAATATTGTCTGATAGGGACATGCAGGTATGCCTCCTTGAGGTCCCAACGTTACTAGCCAAGCCTTCTTGCCCAACATGGGAAGAAGCTGCTGTAGTGTTAGCATCTTGAATTTGGGTACTTGCAAGTAGGCGTTTAGAATTGAAAGGTCCAGAAGGGGTCTCCATGCATTGTCCTTTCTGGGGACTAGAAAGAGCCTTGAGTAAAATCCTTGGCCTTGCTCCTGTGAAGGTACCAGCTGAATGGCTCTCATGTCCATGACAGCTGTAATTTTTGTGCCTCTGCCCATTGATTTTGTGGCAGGTTTGGCATTCCTTTTAACCTTGGCAAGGTGTGGAAATGGAATCTGTATCCTTGTGAGATAATGTCTAGGACCCATTTGTCCTTTGTGATGATGCGCCAGTTGTCTGCAAAAAGTGCTAATTTTCCTCCCAAGGGAGCTGCCAAGAGAGCTTTGCTTGGCAGTTTGACGGTTAAGTCATTGTGTTTGTCTTCTAGTAGCTTGGGGCCTGTCTTCTCCTCCCTTCTATGTTGCAGTGCCCCATTGGCGAGGTTTGTAAGGAATTTGTGCTTGACCTCTACCCCTTGGGCGTCTGTATTTACCCCTCGGTGGCCTGTCAGAAGCTGGAAAGGACCAATTTTTTGTTGGCCAATTTCTGCTGAAGCGTGGGGGCTGTACCTGTAAGAAATCTTTGACCGTCTGCATAGATTTTTGCCTTATCCTCCATTTTCTTTAAAACCTCTTCTGCTTTAAAGCCAAATAAGACATCCTGCTGTAAGGGTGCATTTAATAACTTTGCTTTAACATGATCAGGCAGAGTTTGTTCCTTTAACCAATCATGCCTACGTATAACAGACCCAGTAACAGCTGCTCTGCAGGAAGCTTCCAAGGAATCAAATCCACATTGTAAAGTATGATTGCCCACTTGTTCAGCTGCATGCAACAGATCCTGCATTTCCTTGAATTCAGACTGTTGAGGGTGCGTGCTAATCTTTTGTTTTAATTGAGTCATTAGGAATTGCTGGTATTTCAGCATGTGAAACTGACAATTTAGTGCCCTCATAGCTAGTGTAGCTGAGGTGTAAACCTTCTTCCCCCACCTATCTAGTGCTCTGGAGTCCCTTTCAGAGGGTACAGGATTTTTAGCCATAGAAGCCTTAGCCCCTTTGGGACCCTGGGAGATCGTCTCTGGGTCAGCAACAGGGCTTTTGTACAGGAATTTGTGTGAGTCAGGCACTCTATAATATCGGTCTGGTTTGGATGGAGCAGGAGGCAGAGAATCTGGATTTAGACTAGATTCTAAGTAAACATCATCCACAATGTCTAAAACTGGAGGGATAGCAATTGGTCTGTGCTGGGGGAGTAAAAGAAACTCTCGGAGCCTTTTCTTTGAGTCGGAGTAGTCCTGACCTTCCCAGTGGAAATATTCCCTCATGGTATGTAAGGTTTCCCCAAAGGAATAATCTTCAGGGGGAGAAGCTGAGGGAATGGAATCTTCAGCATCAGAATCTTCATAAGGGGGAAAGGAGTAATCCTGTTCCTCAGAGGAGTCTGAGGAAATAGACAGTTGATCAGAGGAGGCATAATCCTCTTCTTGTCGAAGCCTTTTGTCTGGGCGGGGGTTGGAAACCCCTGATCAAAGAAATCAAATCTTCAGCCATTTTAAGCATCTGTTTCTTAGGCATGGGGCCTTGTACTGGAGACTGATGAGCAGTCTTTTTTGGTTTTAGATGAGTCTTTTGCTTAGCATAAGATTTTATGGTGAGAATAGTCGGTCTGAAGACACCTTCTGAAACCGAAGGTGTTTCCACAGCATCGGCTTCTCCTTCTGCAATGTTGTCGGTAGGGCCTATAGAAAATGGCTGCGTCAGCTTAGTACTCTCTGCTTGAGAATCTGAAGTGATCTGGGGTTCCAGTTCTGCGGTCGCCGGGGGCTGCGTAGGCACCTCACTGAGAACCGGCGACAAGCCCAGCCGAGGCCTCGGAGTCTGGCTTGGATCTAGGCTGCCTGTCTTTATTTTTGCGTTTTTTTATGCACGCCGGTAGTCGGTTGCGCCGACGGCATAGTATAATTAAGTTTCCTACCGTAGTGTCATGCGAAATCAAAGCGTCGCTTTATAGTTCGCTTATTGAACCTAGCACAAAACAGACAACCAGTGACATTGTGGTCTGGGCCTAGGCAAGGTATACAATAAGAATGAAAGTCCTTATGAGGTATTTGCTTCACACAAGAAATGCAATTGTTAACTTTTTCTGACATCGGACTGAGGCAAGAAAAGGTTCCCCAACGGGGTACTTAGCTTTGAAGACTTCGGACTGAAATTCGATTCGAAAATCTCAGGTGTCGGCCGACCAGCACTTGCAAACTGCTTCTGGCACCGTGCGGCAAGAAAGACTGAAGAAAATGGCGTTGGATGCCTCTTATATACCCCTGGCGCACTGACGCCAGGGAAGAAGCGACAGCAACCAACGCCGGACCAAGACTTTGGAATTCAGGCTGACTGTGGGACCGCCTGACGACAGGATAACCCAAGTGTGATGACTGCAGCAGGGTAACACGATGAACATCATTACATCTTATACTTCCTTTTCTACAGAAAAACGGTACATCCGTTTACTTTAGTTGACTGCTTTCTGTCAGGAGCCCCCAAAATAGGAAGCTATTAAATGGTGTGGAACACCTCCAGTAAAAAGTAAATACCCCCACCATAAAATATGGCACTAAAGAGGCTAGGTAAAAAGGATAGAGAAAGCCAGGGGGCTGGAGGGAGGGAAACCAGGACTGCAACAGTGAATACACTTGAACATCTACATTTATGGTAAGTGTACACAACTGTACTATGTTCTTCATATTTCACTGTTGCAGTCATCACTTGAGTTGATTCCCAAAGCTGAGGAAGGGTGGAGGCAGTCAAGAATTGTTAGAACTGGCTAGCAGGCCTTGTAAGACTGCTGCAGCAAATCCAGCTCTGGATTTAGAAAAAATAGGTAGGTGGTAATGCTTGGTGAAGGTGTGCACAGAAAGTACAGTTGTGTACACTTACCATAAATGTAGATGTTCGAGTGCATTCACTGTTGCAGTCATTACATTTGGGTAATCTGCTGGCAGGTTGCCCTCAGTCGGCCTGATTAACAAAGTCTTGGGTCCTGCATCAGTTGCTGTCCCTTCTTCCATGATGTCAGGTCGTCAAGTGTATAAAACATGCAGCAGACACCATTACATCAGTTTTTCTTGCCCCAGATGTCAGGTGCCCCCCTAAGGGGGAGCAAATAAACATAAAAAACACAAAGGTATACCTCCAAACAAAAAGCAAATACACCAAAAAGGCTTTTAAGCATAGTAAAAGAAAGTAGAGATATAGCCAGAAAAAGTTAGAGGGCTGGAGGGAGGGTAACCAGGACTGCAACAGTGAATACACTCGAACATCTACATTTATGGTAGGTGTACACAACTGTACTATGTTCTTCGTGTTTCACTGTTGCAGTCATTACATTTGGGTAGATTCCCAAAGCTATGGTTGGGAGGAGAAGTTTATACAGCATTAGGGTCAGCTATAAATCCCTGCAAGACAGCAGTGGCAAAGCCAGCTCTGGATTTAGAGAAAATTGGTATATGATAATGCTTGGTGAAAGTATGTACAGAGCTCCAGGTAGCAGCTTCTAGGATGTCCCTGGTAGGAACACCTCTGAGAAAGGCTGCAGAAGTAGATGCAGCCCTGGTGGAGTGAGATCTGATCCCCTGGGGGATAGGTTTTCCATGGTGCTTATAGCAGAAATGAATGTAATGGCTTATCCATTTAGAAATGGTTTGTTTTGATATAGCCTTCCCCTCTGCCCCTGCAGCAAATGCTACCAGCAGTTGTTCAGATTTTCTTCAAGGTTTAGACCTGTCCAAGTAGAATCTAAGTTGTCTGTGCACATCCAAGGAATGCAGAATCCGTTCCCCCCTTGTTCTGTGGAATGGGAAAGAAGGTTGGCAAATGGACTGATTAAGAGCCTCACTGGAAACCACCTTGGGCATGAAAGATGGATTGGTCTTGAGAGGTACTCTGTCCGCATGACAGATGATGAAAGGCTCCACTGCCATAAGGGCCTGTAATTCAGATACCCTTCTAGCTGAAGTGATTGCTAAAAGGAAGGCTGTTTTCCAAGAAAGAAATTTTAAGTCTGCAGTAGCAGCTAGCTTGAAAGGAGGTAGAGTGAGCTTCTCCAAAACAAAGTTAAGGTCCCAGGCAGGGCTTGGATCTCCTGGGTGGTCTCAAGTTTTTTGCCCCTCTGAGATACTGCTTGAGCAGAGGATGAGAGAAGAGGGGAGGTTCTTTGTTAGAATGGAGGAAAAAGACAGGCCCTTGTGAAGCATCTCATTTAAGAATTGCAAAATCTGAAGTAAATTGGGCGCTGCTGTGCTCATCCCTAGAAACTGGTTCCAGGCACAGAATATTTTTCATTTGTCAGCATAAGATTTTCTAGTACTAGGTTTCCTTGCCTCCAAGATGACATCCATCACAGGTTTGCTGAGGGATGATAAGGGTGAATTTAAGCAAGATTCAATGTTGGAAGCTGAGGGTGCAGAAATTGGTTCTCCTGCTGAGACAGCAGGGAAGGGGTCTGAGGCAGGTGCCATGGAGATAGCTGCAACACCCTGCACAGGAGGGGGTACCCAGTGTTGGCATGGCCAGTCTGGAGCAATCAAGATCATCCTTGGTTTGTCCTGTTTGACTTTTAGTAGAACTTTGGGGAGCAGAGGCAGTGGGGGAAAGGCGTAGACTGATAGGTTTTTCCAGCTGAAGGACAAAGCATCCATTTTCCAGGCTTGTTTGTGGGGAGTCCTTGTGCAAAACTTGTCCAACTGGTAGTTCTGGAGGGAGGCAAATAGATCTATGTCTGGGCTCCCCCATTCGCTTGTCAACATGTTGAAAATCCTTTGTTCCAGTTTCCACTCGTGTGGGTCCATGAGGTTTCTGCTTAGTCTGTCTGCCAATGTATTCAATTTTCCTGGCAGGAATTGAGCTTGTAGGTGCACTTGGTAGCTGAAGGCTGTGTTCCACAATGCCATGGATAGTCTGTAGAGGGGGTAGGAATGTGTACCCCCCCCCCCTGTTTATGTACCACATAACTGTGGTGTTGTCCGTCTTTACCATTAGTTGTCCTGGAAGAATGTAGTCCTTGAAGGCTGTCAGAGCATTCTGTACAGCCAACATTTTTTTTGATTGATATGTAGGTGCATTTGATTTGGGTTCCATTTACCCTGAATGTACTTCCCTGCCAGGTGAGCCCCCTATGCATAGTCTGATGCATCTGTAGTCAGTGTTTGGACGGCAGGGGGTAGTGTGAATGGTAGTCCCTTGTTTTGGCGGCAGGCCTCTGCCCACCATAGGAACTCCAAGCATAGGCAAGGTATGATAGGAATCATGGTTTCCAGGCTGTGATAATGCTGACTCCATAGACTTTTTAGATACCACTGTAGTTTCCTCATATGCAGTCTTGCATATGGAATTAGAAGAATGCAGGAGGCCATGAACCCAAAGGCTTGCAGTATTTGTCTTGCAGATAGCAGGGTTTTTGTGACCACTTATTTGAAGTAAGTTACCAAATGAATTTGCTTTTCTGGCATGATGAAAGCCATCTGGGCAGTTGTATTCAAGCTTGCACCCATGGAATGTAATTTGTTGACATAGTACCAGTTGTGACTTATTTTCGTTTGTGGTGTACCCTAGACAAGTTAGAATCCTTTTGACAAACGCCAGATTATTTAAAAGTATGCCCTGATTTTCTGCCTGAATTAGACAATCGTCTAGGTATGGATATATTTGAATATTTCTTTGCCTGCAAAATGCAATAACTGGAGCCAGGCACTTTGTGAATACCCTGGGTGCAGTAGACAAGCCAAAGGGCAGTGCAGAGAATTGATAATGTGAGTAGCCTGGTTTGAAGCATGGGTATCTTCTGCAAGATTCCCTGACTGGGATGTGCAGGTATCCTTCTTTTAAATCTAGAGTTGCCAACCAGGCATCTGTCTTGCATAGGAAGTAATTGGTGAAGAGTCAGCATCTTGAATTTTGGAATCTCCAGAAAGGTGTTTAGAGTAGACAGGTCCAGGATTGGATGCCATGATTTGTCTTTTCTGGGTACCAGAAAAAGTCTGGAGTAGAACCTTTGTCACTTTTCCTCTTTTGGTACCAGATGAATGGCCCCCATGAAAAAGATTTATTTTTGAGCCTCTGCCCACTGATTTGAGGGCAGGTCTGGCCACCCGTTTGGTGTTGGCAACATATGAAAATGAAATCTGTATCCCTGGGACACTATTTAAAACCCATTTGTCCTGGGTTATGAGTTCCCAGTTCTTTGCATGAAGAGCAATCTTTCCCCCCAAAGGGGCAGTCAAAAAAAAAGGCTTAGGAATTTTAAAAGAAAGTCATTGAGACTGATTACCATAAGGGGGGTGTCTTGTTATTTCCAGATTTGGAAGTGGAGCCCCCCCCCCCCCCCACTGCTTAGTTCTGAGAGTCCTCTGGGACTGAAACCTGGGGTTTTTGCTGTGTTGGGATTTGGCTTGAGAGGACCTGGAAGGGACTGGAAAGGACCAATTCTTAGTAGGCCAGTGTCTACTGAATCTTGGAGGTTGCACTTGTAAAAAAATCTTTAGCAGTTTGCTTACATTTTGCTTTAAATTCCATCTTTTTAAGAACGTCTTCAGCCTTGTTGCCAAACAGGCGGTCCTGATTAAAAGGAGCATCCAACAATTTAGCTTAAACATGATCAGGCAAAGATTGCCCCTTAAGCCAAGCATGCTCTCTGAGCATGTAGCCCAGGCCGGTATGACCCTGACCTTGGAGTAGCATCCTACCCTCACCAAGAATGATGCCACAATATGAAGACAAGATGATCAATTTCAACAATTGGCTTAAGTGTTGGTGTTATTCAAAGGGGATCCAATGCCTGTCAGCCTGGGATGACATGCTCGACAAGCCACGATGCTGCTAGGACGGCTTGCACCTGTCACCCTGGGCTTTGGATATTGGCAAAGGCTCTTGCTACCCCATAGTGCCTTTCTTAGGCAAGGCTCAAAAGACAAACCCACCTCCATAGGTATCACAAGGGATAAGAAACTAAGAGTAATGCTACTCAATGCCAGAAGTCTAAACCTCAAGATGCACGCTTTTCGAAACTCTCCTTAGCATGGAGGACATCGATATCTGTGCAGTAACAGAAACCTGGTTCAAGGCTCCCGAGAGCATCCCAGCACTACCAGGTTATACCTCATACCATGCTTTTCGGCCCCAAAACTTGGACTGAACCACAAAAGGAGGGGGAGTATCAATATTCGTCAAAGATACCCACACCTCCAGGTTGGTGGCACAGCACGAAGCATTAGAGACTATCCATGTGCAACTAACTGTGGGTAAAACAGCCTTCAAGTTTATAGCCTGCTACAGACCACCCTCCCAAACACAGGAACCCCACTTGGCCTTCCTGAGAATACTGGAAAATATGAAGTTCTCTCCAAACACCATTATATTGGGCGACTTCAACTACCCAAACATAGACTGGGAGCATTACTGTAGCTCCAACACCCTAGCCCAAAGGTTCCTAGAATTTATAAACTCAAATGCTATGGAACAACTTGTTACCACTCCCACAAGAGGGGAAAATATACTGGACCTGATCATCACCAACATGGGGACACTATGCTCCAGACCAGAAGTGTATCCCTCACTGGTAAGATCAGACCATAAACTAATCTCACTGGATATTCACATCCCGACCCCACCCCCTGTCCAGAAAACCACAGTGAAAAACGTATCTAAAGCAAATTTCACACGCCTCAAAATCGAGGCGAAATCCTTCAAAGCCCCAGGGCCTGTGGAAAATACGGCCCAGTCCGCAGAATCCTTTATAAACGCATTCTATGAACACCTTCAGGAATGCATGGATCATGCAATCCCAAATAAAGCCAAGACCCAATCCTCCAAAGGAAGACGTCCTGTCTGGTGGATCCCAGCCATAAACAAACTATACAATATAAGGAGGAAGCTACTACATGATAGAGCAAAATCCCAAAAAGGGAAGGCATCTCTGATCAGTATTAGCAAAAAACTATGGGCACTCATAAAATTGTCTAAGGCCAGCTTCGAGAGAAAAATTGCACAGGACACTAAGGATAATCACAAGGCTTTCTTTAGTTATGTTAGGAACCTGGGTGGGAATTCCCAGATATGCTCAGAATTAGTCCAAAATGACAAAAATACGAGCCCACAGACATTGCCAACATCCTAGCTGACAGGTTCAGTGCAAACTTCTCCCCCCTCTCCCCACCAAAAGGGCAAATATCTATCCCAACAGAGTGTTGCCCCCCTGACATCTCAGATACTCAGGTAAGAGCCGCCCTCTCCAAAGCAAAAAACACAGCATTAATGGGACCAGATGGTGTCCCGGGCTGCATCCTACATGAACTCCAATAAGAGCTAAACCCAAACATAAAACTACTGTTCAATCTTAGCCTTACTACAGGATATGTACCCAAAGAGTGGCATACAGCAACAGTGGTCCCTCTCCACAAAGGTGGTGCCTCAACGGATCCTGGAAACTATCGCCCCATAAGCCTGACTAGCTTGGTCTGCAAAGCTATGGAAAGGATCATCATGGACCTCATAAATAAAGATATTGGGGACCTACAGACACTGGATCCTATCCAGTTTGGCTTTGTTAAGGGCAGATCCTGCCTCTTAAACCTGGTCAATTTCTTTGAAACAGTCACAAAGGCCATTGACGAGGGGAAGGTGGTCCACAAAGCCTACCTGGACCTCGCAAAAGCCTTCGATACAATACCCCACTCGGGCATTATAGATAAGCTCACCAGCTTAAATATAAACCCCTATGTCACTAGATGGGTTGCAAACTGGCTCAAGGACAGAACCCACATGGTTACAATTGCTGGAGCCATGTCAGACTCCAAACCAGTTACAAGTGGCGTCCCACAAGGCTCAGTCCTGGGACCTCTCTTGTTCGGTATATATTTCTCGGTACAGGCCAACACGGAAGGACTGTGGCTGACCAAGTTCGCAGATGACTGCAAACTGGGTGCCATAATCAACTCTCCAGCCGACACAAGCATCCCCCAAAAGGGCCTCATAGAAACAGACAACTGGTGCCAGAGCCATGGCCTCAAGCTAAACGCCAAAAAGTGTATAGTCATCCCCTTTGGCAAAAACAAATTGCCCACAAATTACCACATAGGTGGTAATCCATTAAGTACAGAAGAAGTCATTAGGAACCTGGGGACCCAAGTTGATAGCAATCTCTCATTTGACAACCACGTGGCCAAAGTGGTTAGAAAAACATTTTATATAGCCCACCTAATCATTATGGGATTCACATCTAGATCAGGGGAGGTCAACGTACCTCTTTACTCATCCCTCATCAGGCCTATAATTGAGTACAATGCCCCTTTTGGGATGTACCTTACCAGACACCTGCAGCAACTGGAAAGACCCCAAAAGTACCTCACCAAGAGGATCAAAGGGCTCAAACAGATGCCATATGCTGCCCAGTTAAAGAAACTCCAGCTCTACTCAGTGGCATACCGCCTGCTCAGAGGTGATCTGTGCCTGATGTATAAAGCCATGTCCAACCCGGAATTAATGGACATGCTGCACCTCAGAAAATCCAAATCCCATCGAGCTACGCGCTCGAGAGACTTGAACCTCAGCACTGAAATAAATAGGACATGCTGGAGGGACAGATTCATAACCCAGAGGCTCTCTTCACTCTGGAATAAAATCCCAGTCCAGGTTAGGCAGAGTCCCACATTGATCTTGATGAGTGGATGGGAGATCGTAGGTTTACCCCGGCTATCACTTCTGTGTCACTGTTAGACAGAGGCACAGTATATGAACCTCAAAAAAAGGCATAGCAAAATTAATTTAAAATGGGTGGCAAAAGCCAAACACACTCTGGCTAGGCTTATAAATGCCCTAGGGCAGATAGCCTAGTATGAACCTATGAACCTATGAACCTATGCCTTCTAAGCACAGACCCAGTAACAGCAGCCCTGCAAGAAGCCTCTAAAGAATCAAAACCGCATTGCAAATTATGTTTTCCAACTTGTTCAGCAGAATGCATTAAATCCTGTAAATCTTTATTTTCCACAATCAGGAATAAACATCATTTTCTGTTTAGGCAGTCCAATAATATGCTGTTGTTATTTTAACATATGAAATTGACAGTTTAAAGCTCCGATTGCCAAGGTTGCAGAAGTATAAACCTTTTTACCCCATCTATCCAGCGCCCTGGAGTCTCTATCAGAAGGGGTAGGATTTTTTGCAGTAGAATCCTTAATGCCTTTGGGCCCCTAAGAAATAGTATCGGGATCTGCAACAGGATTTTTTAAAAGAAACTTGTGGGACTCAGGAACTCTGTAGTATCTGTCAGGTTTACAAAGAGCCGGAGGCAGGGAATCCGGGACTAAACTGAATTCCGAGAACATATCAACAATGTCTAGTACAGGAGGTACAGCCAAAGGCCTATGCTGAGGTAGAAGGAAATCCCTAAACCTCTTTTTTGAATCAGAAAATTCCTGATTTTCCCAGTGGAAATGCTCCCTTAAAGTATGTAAAGTTTCCCCAAAAGAAAAATCCTCAGGAGGGGAAGCAGAGGGAATGGAATCCTCTGCATCAGAATCCTCATAAGTAGGTATGGACAAATCCAGGTCATCAGAAGAGTTAGAAGAAACAGAATCCTGATCAGAAGATTCATAATCTCAACCCTAGGCTTCTTGGGGGGGGGGGGGGTGGTGGACTACCCCTGATTAGAGTAATTAGATCTTCAGCCATTTTTATCATTTGTTTTTTGGGCATAGGGGCCTGAGCATGTGGCCTGGGGGTCAGATTTTAGACATGGATCGAGATTTAGACCTTAGTAATGAAGGCGGTGTCGATTTAATATGCAAGTCTGTAGGCTTGAATACACCCTCAGAAGCCGGTGCCTACACGGCGGCTCCGGACCCATCCAAGGTAGAGACACATCCGGGGGTTCCATGGTTTAAGTATCTCGTGGCATACCGGACTCAGTAGAGGCCTGAAGTAGCGGGTATCAGGGGCTGCGATAGCACCTCACGGAGTACTGGCGAACTGGCTACTGGCTTAGAAGTGCTGTCGGCGGTTTTGGACCTCGGTGGCCTGACTCTGTCTTTATCTTTACGTTTTTTCGGAATCCCGGAAATCGGATGGCTAACAGACAACATTTCTGGATAATTAAACCGAGAACCAAAATATTTAGAGGCAAAAATATACCGACGGATAGTGTGCTGATTAAATAAGTCACAAAACCAACAGCAAGGTACGTCGTGGTCAGGGCCTAGGCAAGGAACACAGTACGAATGAAACTCTATGAGGTATTTGCTTTCCACAAGTAATGCAATTATTAACTTTTACTGACATCGAAAAGGAGCAAGAAAAAGTTTCCCCAACTGGGTACTTAGCTTTAAAGTTGAAGACTTCGGTTTTGAAACTCAAAAATTAAAATTTCAGGAGTCGGCCGACTGGCACTTGCGAACTGCTTCTGCTTCAGGCACCGCAGGGCAAGAAAGACTGATGTAATGGCGTCGGCTGAATGTTTTATACCCCTGACGTCATGGAAGAAGGGACAGCAACCGACGCAGGACCCAAGACTGTTAATCAGGCCAACTGAGGGCAACCTGCCAGCAGATTATACAAATGTAATGACTGCAACAGTGAAACACAAAGATCTCCAAGTTGCAGCTTCCAGGATGTCCCTGGTAGGGACTCCCTTGAGAAATGCTGTAGAGGTTGATGTAGCCCTAGTGGAATGAATTCTGATCCCCTGTGGGGTAGGTTTTCCATAGTGTTTGTAGCAGAAATTGATACAGTGTGCTATCCATTTGGAAATGGTTTGCTTTAAAATGGCCTTGCCCTCTGCCCCTGTAGCAATGCTGACTAGAAGCTGGTCAGATTTTCTGAAAGGTTTAGTCCTGTCAAGATAGAACCTGAGCTGTCTGTGCATGCCCAAGGAGTGCAGGATCCTTTCCCCTTTTAGTCCGAGGATTAGACAAAAAGGTTGGCAAGTGGGTGGATTGGTTTAAAGCCACACTGGATACCATCTTGGGCATAAATGATGGGTTAATCCTGAGGGAAACCCTGTCAGCATGGAAAAAATGAAAGGTTCCACAGCCAATAAGTGCCTGTAACTCAGACATTCTTCTTGCTGAAGTGAATGCTAGAAGTAAGGCTGTTTTCCAAGAGAGGAATTTTAACTCTGCTGAAGCAGCAGGCTCAAAAGGGGGAAATGTGAGCTTCTCCAGTACAAAGTTAGTCCCAGGCTGGGGTGGGAGCTCTCCTAGGGGGCCTTAAATGGTTAGCTCCTCTCAGGAACTGTTTGATGAGAGGATGAGAAAAGAGAGGTGGCTCAGTATTATAATGAGCTGAGATGGCAGAGGAATGAATCTTAATGGATGAGAAGGATAGGCCTCTGTGGAGCAGCTCTGCTAGGTAATCAAGGATTAGAGGTAAGGTGGGCACTGCTGTGTCCTTTCCTTGAGACCGATTCCAAGAACAACATTTTTCCCACTTTTCAGCAAAGGATTTCCTAATGCCAGGTCTTCTGGCTTAAAGGATGATGTCCAGCACCTGTTTGCTGAGGGCTGCTGGTGGTGTATTCAGGGGATAAGCCAAGCTGCAAGGTTTAGGGTTTGCAGCTGTGGATGCAAAATCTGTCCCTCCTGCTGAGACAGCAGGAAGGGGTCTGATGTAGGTACCAGGGTGGCACTGCTGTCAGACTGCGTAGGAGTGGGTACCAGTGCTGGCGTGGTCAGTCTGGGACAAAAGGATTGTCCTTGGCCTGTCCTGTTTGATCTTGAATAGTACTTTTGAGAGGAGGGGCAGAGGAGGAAAGGAATAAATTGAGAGGTTTTCCTCATGTAAAGGATGGGACATCCACCTTCCAGGCTCTGCTGTGAGGATTCCTGGTGCAAAATTTGCTTAACTGGTGGTTTTGGGGGAGGCAAAGAGGTCCACCTCCGGTGTCCCCCACCTCTGAATTAGAAGTCTGAATGAGTTGGATTCCAGTTTCCACTTGTGTGGGTCCAGTAGATTTCTGCTCAAGTCATCTGCCAGTGAATTTTGTTTGCATGGCAGGAATTGAGCTTGCAGGTGCACTTGGTTGCTCAAGGCTGTGTTCCACAGGGTCATAGCTAACCTGCAGAGTGGATAGGAATGAGTTCCCCCCTGCTTGTTTATGTACCACATAACTGTGGTGTTGTCTGTCCTTATCAGGAACTGTCCTGGAAGGATAAGGTATTTGAAGGCTGTCAGAGCATTCTGCACAGCTAACATCTCTTTTTGACCGATATGCAGGGGAATTTGTCCTGGGCTCAATTTGCCTTGAATACATTTGCCTGCTATGTGAGCCCCCCATGCATAGTCTGATGCGTCTGTTGTCAGGGTTTGGGCAGCGAGGGGTTGAGTGAAAGGAAGTCCCTTGTTGTGGTTGCATGCTTCTGCCCACCAAAGGAACTCTGCCCTTAGACAAGGTATGACAGGAATCGCTGTTTCCAGGTCCTGAGAATGTTGACACCAGAGACACTAAGTACCATTGAAGTTTCCTCACATGCAGTCTTGCATATGGAATTAGTAGAATGCATGAGGCCATGAACCCTAGGGCTTGCAGTATTTTCCTTGCAGACAGCTGAGTTTTGGTGGCCGTTAGTTTGAAGTAGTTTGTCAAATAGACCTGTTTTTTTGGAGTGAGGAATACCATCTGGGAAGTTGTGTTCAAGCTTGCTCCCAGGAATACAGTTTTTTGGCTAGGCACCAGTTGTGATATCTTTTTGTTGATGGTGTACCCCAGTGAAGTTAGGAGTATTTTTACAAATGCCAGGTGCTGAAGTAGCAATTCCTGACTGTCTGCCTGAATCAGGCAATTGTCCAAATATGGGTAAATTAGAATATTTCTCTGCCTGCAGTATCCAATGGAGCCAGGCACTTTGAGAATACTGTGGGCACAGTAGATAAGCCAAAGGGAAGTGCAGAGAACAGACAGTGCATAGAGCTTGCCCTGAAACATAGATATTTCCTGCAGGATTCCCTAATGGGGATGTGCAGATCAGCTTCTTTTAAGTCTAGGGTGACTAACCAGGCATCCTTGGCTAGCATAGGAAGAAGCTGTTGCAGTGTAAGCATTTTAAACCAGAAAGGTGTTAAGAATTGACAGATCCAGGATAGGTCACCAAGAGCTCTCTTGTCTGGACACCAGGAACAGCCTAGAGTAGTAACCCTGCCCCCTTTCTTTTACTGGAACAGGTTGAATAGCCCTGATATTGAGAAGGGAAAGCACTTGTTTTTGAGACTCTGCCCACTGGTTTGGAGGAAGGTCTGGCAACCCGCTTGGGGTTGGCAGCGAGTGGAAGTAGAATCTGTATCCCTGGGATACAATGTTTAGAACCCATCGGTCCTGAGTAATGGACATCCAGTTTTTGCATGAAGGGCGAGTTTTCCTCCTAGGGGTGCAAGTATTTGGGAATGGCTGGGAAGGAAGATGGAAAAGTCATTGCAAACTTTTTCCATAAGGGGGTGGCTTACCACTCCCTGATTTAGAGGTGGGAGCACTCCATTGTTTAGATCTCTGCATACCCTGAGACTGTAGTTTTGGTGGTCTGTTTCCCCTGGGTTTTGGCTGAGAAGGCCTGAGAGGGAGTGGAAAGGACCAGTTTTTAGAAGGCCATTGCCTACTGAATCTAGATGGCTGCACCTGTAAGAAATCTTTGACAGTTTGCATAGATTTAGCTTTTTCCTCCATCTTTTTAAGATCTTCTTATGCTTTTGTGTGAAACAAACGATCATGATTTAATGGAGCATCTAGTAATTTTGCTTTGTCATTGTCTGGCAAGATATGTTCCTTCAGCCAAGCATGCCTTCTCAATACAGACCCAGTGACAGCAGCCCTGCAAGATGCTTCTAAGGCATTAAACTCACACTGCAAAGTATGTTTATTAACTTGGTTTGCAGAATGCATGAACTCTTGTAAAGCTTTATTTTCTGCACAATCTGGAAGTTAAGACCATTTTTTGTTTAATTAGTTCCATAATATGTTGCTGGTACTTCAACATGTGAAACTGGCAATTCAAAGCCCTGATGGCAAGAGTTGCAGAGGTATACACCTTCTTACCCCATCTGTCTAAAGCTCTAGAATCCCTGTCTATAGGGGTAGGGTTTTTGTCTGTAGTAGCTTTAATGCCTTTAGGTTCCTGGGAAATGGTCTCTGGATCCGCAGTAGGATTCTTGAAGAGAAATTTATGAGAGTCAGGTACTCTGTAGTACCCGTCAGGTTTCCTAGAGGCTGGTGGTAAAGTGTCGAGAGTAAGAATGGATTCCATGAAGACATCATCTACAATATCCAGGACAGGGGGTATAGCTAGATGTGTGTGCTGAGGCAAATCTAAAAATTTTCCGAGTCTCTCTTGGGACTGAGGATAGTCCTGGCATTCACAGCGGAAATGCTCTCTTAAGGTATGCAAGGTTTCACCAAAAGAAAAATCCACTGGAGGGGAGGCAGAGGGAATGGAATCCTCTGCATATGAATCTTCATAGCTAGATGTCCTGGTAATCAGAAGGGTCAGAGTCATCGGACTCCTGGGTCTGTAGAATCAGAAGGAAATTCAATTCTTTGTCTTTTAGCAGGGGAAGGCTGGCTTCCCCTAAGTAATAAGGTCTTCAGCCATTCTAAACATTTGTTTTTGTGGCATGGGAGCTTGAGCATGCACTTTGATCGTCGGTTTTCTAGGCGTAGTATGAACTCTGTGCCTGAGAACTCGGTAGATTTAGCCAAAAACGAAGTTGTCGGTTTAATACAAACATCGATAGGTCGGAATGCACCCTCGGAAGCCGGTGCCTTCACAGTGACTCTGGACCCATCTACGGTTGAGACATCCACAGGTTACATAGTCGAAGAAGCATCTTGCGGCATACCAGACTCCGAATGGGTCTCAGCAGAGGCCTGCGAATCTGTAGAAGCGGGCATCAGGGGCTGTGAAGGCCCCTCACGGAGTACTGGCGGACTGACGACTAGCTTAACAGAAGCGTCGTCAGCAGTTTTGGACTTATACAGTCTGTCTTTATCCTTACGTTTTTTCGGAAGATCGGTAGTCTGATGGCTTATCGAAGCCATTTCGGAATACGGAGAACGAGAGCAAAAGAATTTAGCGACCAAGAAAGCCCAACGACGAACAGTTCGGGCGTTAAACAAGGCACAAAACAAAAGTACAGTTTTGTACCTACCATAAATGTAGATGTTAGAGTGCTAATACAGCTGCAGTCATAACAGATGGGTTCTCCTGCCGTCAGGCGGGTCCTCGGTCGGCCGAATTCCAAAGTCTAGGTCCAGCGTCGGTTGTCGTCGCTTCTTCCCTGACGTCAGTGCGACAGGGGTATAAAAGAACCAGCCAATGCCATTTTCTTCAGTTTTTCTTGCCCCAGATGTCAGGTGCCCCCAGAAGGAAGGCAATACATAAATTTATGTAACAATGCAATGCAATATAATCAAAAAACAGTAGTTGTAAGCAAATACACCATAAATGAATACCCCAATCAGGCTGTATGAGGAGGTGTTGGCCAATAGGCCTGTCCCAAGAGGGGAAGGAGGGAGGGAAACCTGGACTGCAGCTGTATTAGCACTCGAACATCTACATTTATGGTAGGTACAAAACTGTACTATGTTCATCGTGCACACAGCTGCAGTCATAACAGATGGGTAGAATCCCAAAGCTAAAAAACGGGTGGTAGGCACTAGGTGGAACTAGGAGGAGCCAGGATGCCTTGCAAGACTGCAGTGGCAAAGCCTGCTCTAATTTTGGAGTATAATGGTAGGTGATAGTGCTTGGAGAAGGTATGCACAGAACTCCAAGTGGCTGCTTCCAAAATATCTTTGGTAGGAACCCCTCTGAGGAAAGCTGCAGAGGTAGCCATGGCCCTTGTGGAGTGAGATCTGATGCCTGCAGGTACAGTTTTACCATGAAAAGAGTAACAGAAGCGTATGCAGTGGGCTATCCATTTTGAGATTGTCTGTTTGGAAATTGGCTTCCCTTGAGCTCCTGTAGCATAGGACACAGAGTTGTTCTGATTTTCTGAAAGGCTTTGTTCTGTCCAAATAATAACACAGCCGTCTGTGGATGTCCAAGGAATGTAGTAGTTTCTCCCCTTTGTTTTGAGGATTAGGGTAAAAGGTAGGTAAAGTGGATAGCCTGATTCAAAGCTACCCTGGATACCACCTTTGGCATAAAGGATGGATTGGTTCGTAAGGAAACTCTGTCCTGATGGAAAATGATGAAAGGCTGCACAGCCATGAGGGCTTGTAGTTCCGATACCCTGTGAGCTGAGGTGATAGCCAGAAGGAAGGCTGTTTTTCAGGACAAATACTGCAAATCTGTTGAGGCAGCTGGCTCAAAAGGAGGCAAGGTCAGCTTTTCTAGAATTAAATTGAGGTCCCAAGCAGGTATTGGTTGTTTCCTTGGGGGTTTTATATTCTTAGCCCCTCTGAGGAACTGTCTTAAGAGGGGGTGAGAGAATAAAGGAGGATCAGTGTTGTATTCTGCAGAAATGGCTGAGGCATGGATTTTGATGGAGGAGAATGAAAGTCTACTGCTTAGCAGCTCAGCTAGATACTGTAATATTTGAGGTAAATTCAGTATTCCAGGATTCTGTCCCTTTTTCTCATTCCAGACCCAAAACCGTTTCCATTTTGCGGAGTAAGCTTTTCTAGTAGAAGGCCTTCTGGCCTCCAAAATGACATCCTGCACCGCCTTGGAGTGTAGGGTCTGTTGTGAAATTAAGGAATCTTCCATGCGGCCAGATTGAGTGTTTTCAGCTGACTGTGAAGAGTTTTGAAGCTGTGCTGAGTCAGAAGAAGAGGCATTAGAGGTAGGATCCATGGTGGGGAATGAGTCAGGCTCCTCAGGAGTGGGTACCCGTGCTGTCTTGGCCAATCTGGAGCAATGAGAATCATTTTTGGTCTGTCTGCTCTGGTCTTTAATAGAACTTTGGGCAGCAGAGGAAGAGGTGGAAAGGCATAAACTGTCATTGTTGTCCAACTGAAAGAGAGAGAGTCCACTCTCCAGGCCTGTGTATGAAAAGTCCTTGAGCAGAATTTTGTCAATTGGTGATTTTTGTGGGAGGCAAAGAGATCTATGTCTGGCCTTCCCCATGCTTGAATTATCTCTGTAAAAACTTGAGGATGCAACTTCCACTCGTGTGGATCTGTCATATTTCTGCTTGGGTTGTCTGCCAGCGTGTTTTCCTTGCCTGGCAAGTACTGTGCTTGAAGTTTGATTTGTAATTCCAGAGCCATGTTCCAAAGTAACATGGCCAGCCTGCATAGGGGGTATGAATGGCTTCCTCCCTGTTTATGTACCACATTACTGTGATGTTGTCTGTCCTTACCAATAGTTGACCTGGATGCAGAAGGTCTTTGAAAGCTATAATAGCATTTATTACTGCTAGCATTTCCTTTTGATTGATGTGTAGGTGCTTTTCTTTTTGGGACCATTTGCCCTGAATGCACCGATCTGTCATGTGCGCCCCACAGGCATAGTCTGAGGCGTCTGTTGTGATGACTTGATTTGCTTGAGGCTTACAGAATGGGAGACCTGTGTTTCTTTGGCATGCTTGAGCCCACCACAGAAATTCCTTTTGAAGACATGGAATCAGTGGTATTATTGTTTCCAAACTGTGGCTGTGTTGAGACCATAGGTTTTTCAGGTACCATTGAAGTTTCCTCATATGCAGCTTTGCACATGGGATTAGTAGGATGCAAGATGCCATGAATCCCAGAGCCTGCATGATTTTCCTTGCAGTTAGCCAGGTGAAATTTGCTAGTTTTCTGAAGTATTGAGTTAGTTGCCCCTGTTTCTCTGGAGTGAGGTAGGCCATCTGGGTGTTTGTGTCCAAGTTGGCACCCAGGAAGATTATTGTTTGAGAGGGTATTAGCCTTGATTTCTTTTTGTTGACTGTGTATCCCAGAGAATTCAACAACATTATTACAAAAGCCAGATGTTTCAGAAGTATGTACTTGATGTCCGCTTGGATCAGGCAGTCGTCCAAATATGGGTATATTTGTTATCCCTTGAAGTCTGCAGTGTGCAATTACTGATGCCAGGCATTTCGTGAATACTCTGAGCACAGTAGATAAGCCAAAGGGCAATGCAGAGAATTGATAATGGGTTGAACCTGCAAAAAATCTGAGATATCTTCTGCAATCCTGTCTGATTGGGACATGCAGGTATGCCTCCTTGAGGTCCAATGTTACCAGCCAAGACTCCTTGCCCAGCATCGGAAGAAGCTGCTGTAATGTGAGCATCTTGAATTTTGGCACAAGTAAAAATATGTTTAGGATGGAAGGTCCAAAATAGGTCTCAAATCTTTTCCCTTCCTTGGTACCAGGAATAGTCTGGAATAAAAACCTTGACCTTGTTCTTGTGTAGGTACCTCTTGAACAGCTTTCATGTCCATGAGATCTGAAATTCGTCTTTGTACCTCTGCCCTTTGATTGTGTGGCAGGTTTGGCATGCCTCTCATTTTTGGAAGGGTGTGAAAATGGAATCTGTAGCCTCTGTTTATAATGTCCAGGATCCATTTGTCTTTTGTGACAATATGCCAATTTTTTGAAAATAATGCCAGTTTTCCGCCTAAAGGTGCTGCCATCTGAGCCTTGCTTGGCATGCAAAGGGGAAAGTCATTGGGCTTGCTTTCTGAATGGCTGTGAACTATCCTCACCACCTCTTTGTGTAGGAGCTTGCCATTGTCTGCCTCTAAACGATCCTTGAGATTGCCCTCTGCCCCTTGGGCGCCTGTATCTACCTCTTTGGGGTCTGTCCGTGGCTGGAAAGGACCAATTTTTGGAAGGCCAATTTCTACTAAAACGTGGAGGTTGTACCTGTAGGAAATCTTTCACTGTTTGCATTGATTTAGCCTTTTCCTCCATTTTCTTTAATACCTCCTCAGCTTTAACACCAAATAATACATCTTTTTGTAGAGGGGTATCTAGTAATTTAGCTTTGACATGATCTGGTAAGGTCTGCTCCTTGAGCCAGGCATGTCTACGTATGACTGATCCTGTAACAGCAGCTCTACATGAGGCCTCTAGAGCATCAAAACCACATTGCAAGGTATGTTTACCCACTTGTTCTGCACTATGCATCAAATCCTGCAACTCCTTCAAGTCTGGTTGTTCAGGTTGTGACATTTTGCTTCTCAACTGTGATAACAGAAACTGTTGGTACTTTAACATATGCAACTGGCAGTTTAATGCCCTCATGGTTAAGGTGGCCGAGGTGTATACCTTTTTTCCCCACCTTTCTAAAGCTCTGGAATCTCGCTCTGAAGGTAATGGATTTTTAGCAGTGGAGGCCTTAATTCCCTTGGGGCCCTGTGAGATAGTTTCTGGGTCAGCCGCATGGCTTTTGTATAAGAATTGGTGTGAGTCAGGAACCTGGTAGTACCTGTCAGGCTCGACTGGGGCTGGAGGTAAAGAGTCTGGGTTAAGGCAGGCCTCCAAATACACATCATCTAGAATGTCTAATTCAGGAGGTATAGCCAGAGGCCTGTGCTGGGGGAGTAAGAGAAAATCCCTAAGCCTTTTCTTGGAGTCTGAGTACTCTTGGCCTTCCCAGTGGAAGTGCTTCCTCAAGGTATGCAAGGTTTCCCCAAAAGAGTAATCCTCGGGGGGGGGGGGAGACAGAGGGAATGGACTCCTCTGCATCAGAATCTTCAAAAGGGGTATGAATGTTCCTGGTCATCAGAGTGTTCTAAAATAATGGAGGCCTGGTCCGAGGAGGGGGATTCTTCCTCCACTCTGGGCCTTTTGTCCGGGGGGGTTGAGAACCCCTGATAAGAGTAATCAAATCCTCAGCCATTTTGAGCATCTGCTTTTTAGGCATGGGGCCTGGAGAAGAGCCCTGTGGAGCTTGTCTCTTAGGATGCATGGCTGTTTTTAGACTTAGAAAAAGCCTTGATGGAAAAAGAAGAGGAAGGCCTGAAGACACCTTGAGAGGTGGCAGACCTATCTAAACTCATTTCACCGCCTAGAGTGGCTTCGGTATCGGTAGTCGGGGTGTGGGCCGAGGAGCCTGCGACCTCGGGTACAGTAGACACCGCCAATGAAGTGTCGTCGGTAGTCAGGGGCTGCGTAGGCGCCTCACTGAGAACCGGACCACCTGTAGTCAGTTTGGCGTGGTGTCGGTAGAAGCCGTGGACCTCGTATGTCGGTCCTTATCTTTGCGTCTTTTACTCAAAAACGGAGTATCTGACGACATAATGTAATTAAATTTTTTGCCAAAATAATGTTGGGCAAATCCACCCGACGCTTAATGGTGCGTCTGTTGAATGTAGCACAAAAATGACAGGCCGAGACGTCGTAGTCTGGGTCTAAGCAAGGAATGCAGAGGGAATGAAAATCCTTATGCGGTATTTGCTTCCCACATGAAATAAAATAATTAACTTTGTCTGACATCGGTCTGAGGCAAGAAAAGTTTCCCCAACGGGGTACTTAGCTTTCAAGAAGACTTCGGTTGCAAAATTTTCGTAATCTCAGGAGCTGGCCGACCGGCACTTGCGAACTGCTTCTGCTTCGGGCACCGCGCGGCAAGAAAGACTGAAGAAAACATGTTGGCTGGTTCTTTTATACCCCTGTTGCACTGACGTCAGGGAAGAAGCGACGACAACCGACGCCAGACCTAGACTTTGGAATTCGGCCGACAGAGGACCCGCCTGACGGCAGGAGAACCCATCTGTTATGACTGCAGCTGTATGCACGATGAACATCAGTGAGGGACATCGTGGTCTGGGCCTAAACAAGTGATGCAGTAAGAATGAAAATCTCGGAGTTATTTGCTTTCCACAGGCAAGACAACTGTTAACTTTGTCTGACATCGGTTAGAGCAAGAAAAAAGGATCCCCAACGGGATACTTAGCTTTAGAAGACTTTAGGTTTGAAACTCGCAAAACGAAAATTTCAGGTAGCGGCCAATCGGCACTTGCAAACTGCTTCGAGCTCCTCCACGGCAAGAAAGACTGATGTAATGACGACTGGATGTTTTATACTCCTGACGACCTGATGTCATGTAAGAGGCGACAGCATCCGACGCAGAAATCCCAAGGCTCTGGTATTCAGGCTGACTGAGGGCTACCGGCAGGCAGATAACCCAAGTGTGATGATTGCAACAGTGAAACACGAAGAACATCAGCATCTGCATTACTTCACAGTTCTGCAGAGCTGCTCCTGCTGAAATACAATTTACTTGCATTTGACTTTCCTGAAGCAAGGAATTGCATTTTACATTTCATCAGCATTCACTCATTTATCTTTCTTGCATCTTCTTTCTCACATCCACAGAGAAATGACCACAAGGTTAGACACATTTTGCAGATCAATTGCGTTAGTGGTATGAAATAAAAGGGAAAAGAAAAGTCATTCTTTAAATCAGTTTTTTTCGACCTGTCATCGCCCATGTCACCACAGAGACTTAAAGCAAATGCAGTTTTACTTGCGATTTAAATGACTTTTTAAGTCTATTAGTATTGCCACACATTAAACCTTACCTAGTTAAATCAATGGACATTTTAAATCTGACATTTGCAAACACACACACACACACACACACACACACACACACACACACACACACACACAAATACTTAAAATACTTACACCTGTTTTCCTCTGCTTCTTGAGTTAAAACCTTAAAATCAAGGAACCAGGTTTCAAGCCAGGCAAGGACAAAAGAAACAATAGGAAGCACATAGCCGAATGCACCAGTGGCGAGTAACTGTGGATTAAAAATAGTAGCATGAGACCCAGTCAGTATACCTGAAAGTGTAAATGGAGTTCAACATGTATGAAATTATATCCAATAATAAACACAACAGCTACAAAAAGTCACGTCTTAAACAGATTATTTGTTTAAATTGAACCAAATAGTCTTCCCCAATTCCTTATTTGAGATGTTATCTAAATAAAAATATCTTCTCTTGAATCCGTATCAGTCAAGACATTGTACATTTGGCAATATAAAGGTACTTTTAAGAGGAAAATGTCATCCATTATTCTCTGCAGTCTTTTCCTAAATATGTATTTCAGTACGAAATTCAAAAAAACTGCGAGTTGCGTCTTAAAGTACATAAAGGGCTATGTAGTGGAAAAATGTGGAAAGAAAAATGAATGTCTACAGAGAGATTCTTGTACTGCTACAGACCAAACAAATGTAATACCCAAGTACCCAAGGAGTTTTCAATTACAGCATTATTTGCACTTTAGTAAGCAAGATTAAAGATAAGAACTCAGCATTAAATATTTTGCAATTTACAGTGAGATGAGAAAGGGAAATAATTGAATCAGTATGTAAAGTGACAGGTACTTGGGTACCAGTAATTTTGCTGTGTTGCCCAGTAATGTACCATCAAGGTGTGCGGTATAACTGTGCCTAAAACTATGTAAAAGAAAATTACAGAAGAATGGTCTCTACCTCCCTGCTGACAAAAGTGAAATGCAGCCAACCCCCACATTTTAATGAGAATGCAATAATGGACTGCATACAGCTAGCAAGAAGATACTGTGCTGTGGAGTACAAGGTTAGTGGTCTTAACACAACCCTTTTTAGCCATATTTAAAATCTTGTCACTTTTCCTGAGCTCACTGTGGCAGGCTAACAAAACCTTGTCCTAATTACTACTTAGTCTGTATGCAAACCTTTCCACTGTGCAAGGTTTACTCCATGTGTCATTTGTGGCTGTGCCTAGTTTCACACTTGTCATACTGAACACTTACGCTGCACCCAACAGTCTTACCTGTATAATGAAATGCAAAATTTAAGATCAATCTTTATATGCTTAGCCCTGTACCAGTTCCATCATGCTCTACATGACTGTCTCACACCTTTTAAACACCACCAATGTTGAACTTGAAAGTACTGTTCTGGGACACCTTTACTCCACTGTCACACCTAAAAATGGTCTTGAATCACTGGATCCTTAAACAGTCATAACAATAAAAATCTTGCAATGTTTCTCTACAGGACTACAATCTCAGCAGCAGAACCGAAACAACCTGATCCATAATTAAATCAGCTTTAACTGCAAAAAGATGACTGGATGGATCTGTCTGAACTTTTAATATTCTGCTTTATAACTAATTTCCTGTAAATTGCACTTTTCATTTTTAACTACTTAATTCAGAGCAAACCCTAATGGAACAGCACTGTGTAAACTCAGAACATGATAAAGGGGCTAGTCTTTGGTACAAAAGTTAGGATGTTTACTGCATAGTTAAACTACGACTTACTGTCCGACATACTTGCTTAGGACCAAAACAGGACGCATCAGACCTTCCAGTTTATCAGATAAAATTGCTGTTACTTTTTCTTTATTAGCACATCACTGTAAAACTGCTCACTATAGTTACATGTCATGGCTCACCAAGGTCTGCAAATTTCTGCACTAAATGAGTAACACCTTCACCATGCCACTCAAAAACAGCTACTGTAATCTCATGTTAAATGAAATGCTGCACTGTATGAAAACAGCTCTCTGTTGGCTATTACAAGTTTACTTTAACATTAACTACTTATGGTTTACATTTTTTTCCTTAAACTTTTGAAGGAAAATGGGGTGAGGATTACCTTACAGGTCTAAGAATGCAGCAAAGGCAAACTGAAGGTGTAAATTAATTTCTTAAGAAAAATCAATGCCTAACAATCTGCAACAAGACACAAGTCATGTTGGTACTTAGCTATGCCCTGCCTTAAAGAAAGAATATATATTAAGCCAATAAAAAGACTTAAGAGCTAACAAGTAAACAGACAGAAACGTCCTCCTGCTCATTAAACCAGACAGCACAGCAATGCATCACCTTCATACTGACCAGGGTATAATCTTTGACTGTTGAAGAGTGGGCAATGCTCCCTTCACCCAATGAGTATTTTGACGAAATATCTATGTAAAGCACCCCTAGTGCTGGGATAGGCTCTGGCTCCTCCACACACACTTTTTTTTTTTTTTTTTTTTTTTAAGACTGAGGGGGAATTACAGAATGAATGGGTTGTAACTTTGGCAAGGTATGCCATATGTTGGTGATGAGTGGTTATTTTTTAAGTCAAGAATGAAAACTGCACTGTAAACTGAAATAAATAATAATGCAAAAAACACCTGCTTTAGTCTGGAAATGACGTCCTGATAATTTGTTTGTGTCTTTCGGCTTTTCCCAGTTAGGGGTCGCCACAGCGGAACTCCGGTCCGCTAATGATTGGCAGTAGATTTTTTACGTGCTGGCTTCACGGGCCTAACGCACAACCTTCAACGAAAGAATGCCCATTCACACAAGTCGCCACACAGAAGACGCTCGAACGGAGAATCGAACGGGCAACGTCTAACTGTGAGGCGACAACGCTACCGCAGCACCAAATGACATCTTGATAATAGTAGTCCAAAAAAGTGTGTTTATGTCATCACTGTCGAACATGACTACTATATTACATACTCTTCTTAGATTCCTGTATCAGGAGATGTATTCTATCATCTTTTCAGAGTTTACAAGTGATTATATTTGGTGCGCGTTCCACTAATTTTACATCTGTTTGCATTAAGTAATTTATTTACTTTTTCCTTTGCAATTGTACCTTAAAGCATTCGACTTGTATTGATGTGCGGATGTTCAAAGGCAATACTCTACTCTAAATTCAAATAAAATACAAATACACAAGAAAATAATGTATTTAACATTTGTACACTGCCCCGATCTCTGGTGTGGACTTAAGAGGAGCCTCTAAGGGTGTAAATTTATATGTAGGCAAAATGTTAAGTACTACTATTTTTGACCTTCCCCGATGACTTCAGAATGCCCCTGCTATGATTCAGAAATCTGACAGATCGAGATATAAGCCTTCATACCAGAACCCCCTCTCTGAGTTTTAAAAGCAGCACTGCAAGGACACAATGATCTATAAAATGACAAGAATCTATATCAACAAAAATTACCTCTATAAAAAGTATCATTTAACCTACAATGACAAGGAGCCAACATTTTATTACAAACTCTACTCAAAATTACCATTAACATGAAGGAACATTTACTTACCCCAGTAGAAATCACCTTCACCAACAGGAAGGCAGTGGTCACCAGTGTTGAAATCTGCAACACAATGAAACAGACAGAAGCAGATTGAAATTCTTAAGTTTAACTAAAAATCATGCAAACATGATTCCTGTCAGAATCTCTAAAAGGTAAGCTCATGCTTCTGAGAGGACTGCAAACGACCATAGTCCTAGAATACTGACTTAACAGCATTTACTTCAGGATACTCATTAGGCTAATATGTTAAATTCACAGGTAGCATTACAAGGTTGGGGTCTCTAGGAGTTGTGCTTTACAAGGGTGAAATGATAGTACTCTCTATCAGTTAAAAAGAAAAAAACAATTTCTCTATATAATCAGTCACCTTAATACTAAAACACACTACGTGCAATACAAAACCTTTCCTAAAACACAACTCTTACTCAGCATATTTCCCTTTAAAACCTGTATCTACCCTATCAGTTAAAAAAAAAAATCTCCTCGAACAGAAAACCACAACCTTGACAAGAAACAGTCTTCCACCAGAATACATGGAAATGCCTGCTGAGGGCCTTCCCTTTCCCATGACCATTCTACTATACAGATCGATTAATGAATGTCATGTCCCCACTATCCATTAATGAATGCCATGTCCACAATATGAAAAAAGGCATACACAGTGCCACTTCACAAAGAGTTCATCTGATGACTCTGCGAATTTCAGGCCAATCACTATACTAACCTCCTATATCAAAGATTCTTTAAAATGCATACACATTCAATTACTTAACTACCTCAGCATAGTTGACCCTTTTTCACCAACACAACATGGCTTTAGGCCCAACCACAGTACCACCACTGCCTTACTAAGTTCTACTGACACTAATCGATAAAAACAGAAATTCTGGCAATCTAGTTTCCTCACTATTGACAGTCTCATCATTTTCTACCACAAAAGCTGCCTTCTCTATGCCCATCTCTTCCTTCTTTCTCCTTGATGAAAAGCTACTTATCAGACCGATACTAAGCTGTCAACTGGTAAAATGAGTATTCCTCTTATTTTTGAAAAGATTGCAAAATTATTGTTCTTAAAATGTTTCTGTAATACTTTGGAGCTTTTCTCCTCAGGCCTCCAATGAAAACAGACACCTATCAAGTTGGACTTTCCCAGTAATTATATGTCAATAAATTCTACCTCTTGCGGCTGGTAGACCACAGGGGCCAGATCAGAGCCATTGCTGTTTAATATAATCATAAATAATCTATAAATAACCACTCTGTATTAAACTGCTACACCCCTTCCCCGCAAGGATTGCAAGAACAGAGCCTAGAATCCTTCACATCAATTGAAACCTAGCTTGAACTTAAAAAGTACTGAACCCCCAAAAACTACGTTGCTCCTTTTCACTCCTAAATCACACTTACAAAATAAACAGTTTAACATTACCTCATCCAACAACAGTACGATAAATTGTACCACACACTAAACTTCTTAGAGTCAAAACAGAAGATGTGAAATATGATCCCCATAGCCAAGTAACAGGCAAACACATCTGCTGTACAGAAGTAAACCCTTTGTCAGAGATAAAGCCAGAGAAACAATTACAAAAGCCTTCTTATTCCACTCTAATATATGCCTGTAAAATCTTCACAAACCTACCACCACTCCAGAGAACAAAATTCAGACAATGTGGGGACTTCCAAGATGGCTGCACATTGATCAACTGCTTGATTTTATCTCTCTCAATGTGAAAAAAGAAATGGAGATGTCTTCTTTTTTTCTTCTTTCGGCATTTCCCAATTAGGAGTCGCCATAGAGGAAGGTCCGCTAATGACTGGCAGTGGATTTTTATGGTGCCGAGTTGCAAGCCCGACACCCAACTTTCAAAGAAGACACACCCATTCACGCACGCACCTATCTGCATGTCTTTAAACATCACTCGACTGCGGGAGAACATGCAAACTCCACACAGACGACGCTCCAGCATAGAATCGAATGGGAGAACCTCTTGCTGTGAGGAGACAACGCTAACCGCTGCACCACCGAAGCCTGATTAAAAAAAAAAAAAGAAGAGGAAGAAGAAGAAATGGAGATAAGGGCCATAAACTTCAAATTATAATACATTTTATTACGGATCGCAGTAAAGAAACAGAGAACCTGAAAGAAAATCAACTAGGAAAGGTTAGAAAACACTGACTGGGAAGAATCCTGCAGCTGTTCTGTAAAATGCAGTTCAAGCTCCAGCTTTGGTGCAAGACATTGCTTCCAGTAATCTAGAGGAAAAAATAAGTAAAATGCACTCAGAGCTGATTAAAATAAACATTGAAGGAATGTATCAACTCAAATAAGAAAAGGCTAGAAAAATGGAAGCACTTTAAATAGCTAGTGAGATGAATTGAAAACTGCTGAAATGAAGAAAAGGCTGGCTGAATGTGAGACTGCCCAAGAAGAGCTGTTTCAGTTGGACAGAGCACACAAGGAAATCCTGGGATTTTCTGCTGTACCAGAGAAACTGGAAGGAGAGAACAGACTGTATTAATTTTATGAACTCACAAATAAGCAACTGGACTGGTATTCCGCAGCATGATTTGTAAACCGAAAGGGTGCATCAAGTGTATACTCCAAACCTGGCCATGAGAAAGCATACAAGACCTGCATTAGTAAAGATGCCATCATACCAACAAGAAACTGATCTTGACAAAACTATGGTATAAAGGCAGAGTAATAAAACTGGAGATAAAAACAAAAACAAAAAATGTACCCTTGGACAGTAGAGTGCTTGTGGACAATGATTACTCACTGTAAACCAGGCAGAAGACAGGCAAATTTATCTCATCAATCACAGAATGCTGAGAGGTAGGTGTGGAATTTAGCTCGCTGTACCCAGCTGCCTTCAGAATATTTTTTTCCCTGGAGGATCAAAGTCATTTTTTTGATGTATAACAGACTAAGGCGGAAATACAAACATTTGTCCAACAAAACGTGAGCCATCAAACAATAGGGAACTCTGCTTCTCATTCTTCTTATAATAAAGGAAAATGCTTGAGAAGCACAAAAAAGCACAGAAGCTGACTAAAAGAAATCTGGAGTACCTTGAACTTAACTGGACCCTAGTGTTGGAAGATGGAGATGAACAGGTAGACCAGAAACACTGAAATTAGTGAATAAATGTGAGACTATAAAGCTTCAATCACATTTGTGCAATATGGCTTTATAAGAAAAAGTGGAAAGATTGGACTTTGTGTGGGATAGGAATGCATATGAACCACCACGTCATTAATATTTGGAAGGACAATGAAAGGAAGGAGAAAAGGGAGGATGACATTTCATAATATAAACTGCGTGCTAAACAGTAAAGTATTTTCAGTTAATGTATGAATGTGATAAAGACACTAAAGTAAAGTGGTTCCCCTTTTTCTTCTTTAGTTTTAAGAAAGGTCAGCAATACAATGTAAAAAGAGAAAAATTGACTGGGCAAAAACATGTCTAAGTTAACATGCAGTAATCTTGAGTTGTTGAAATGGGGGATAGGGTGTAAAAGTGCACAGATTACAATACATGTAGACTTGACATGCTCTCTCCTATTTGCAATAGTCAATGTCTGGATTAAAGTCTTTGGCTTGATCTTTTAAGTTCTTTTTTCTTAAATTAATTGAAAGGGCACATCACGCTATTGCTCCAAACCTGGCCATGAGCAAAGTAAATAAGAGACACTGAATAAGTTTTCCTTTGGTATATAAATGTTCAGTGTAAGGTGAGAGGTTTGCAGAGCTGTACCTCTGGTACTTGTGTTTCCATGGAGACAAGCTGTCTATAGCGGGAAGAGGTAAAAGTCAGAACACTTTTAAGGCTACAAGTTAATGTTTGCTGAAAGCAATAAGCTATCTTCACATCTGGGAGAGGAATGAAGATAACACAAGAACAGACAACAATTAGTGCAAGTAGGAGCACAGGCTGTAAATAGAAGTTATGTACTTACCATAACGTTCCATGTGGAGTGTTCATCTCGCCTTTGTTCTTACACATGGGTTCGGAGCCGATCCTCGGCTCCGTGCCGGCCTCTTGCAAGCTCTGCATCGAGAAGAAGCTCGAGACAATCTAATACCCACAATCCCCCTCTGCCTTTACCTCAGATCTAGTTTGCAAGCAAACCAATCTACATAACAGTACATTCATGCCATACATCTATACATACATAACAGACACATATAAGAATATGTGTATACCAACTATGTACAGAGAATAAAGACAGTAGTAAAAATGCTTCTGGCCAGGCATCAAAGAACGTTCCTCCTAAGGGTGGGAGGGTGGGACTGTAAGAACAAAGGCGAGATGAACACTCCACATGGAACGTTATGGTAAGTACATAACTTCTATATGTGATAGTGTTCAATCTCGCCTTGTTCTTACACATGGGTAGCGTCCCTAGCTCCTAAATCCTGAGGAACTCACGGGAGGACGTTCTTGAGCACAGTGGAACCAAAGGTTGCTCTGTCCCTAGAAACCTTATCTACTTTATAATGAGAAATAAATGTATGTGGCTTAGACCAGGTAGCAGCCGCACAAATAGCATCCAGAGGTAGGCGAGCTGCATGAGCCAAAGACGTAGATATTGATCTTGTGGAATGTCCCTTGGGTTTGTTTAGAAGGGTTGATTTGCAGAATCGTATACATAGATTATACAATCAGATAACCACTTTGAAAGAGTTCTTTTGGTAACTGCAAGTCCTTTCCTGCTATCAGCAAAAGCCACAAAGAGTTGATCTGTTTTCCTGTGATCTTTTGTTCTATCCAAATAAAACCTTAGCTGTCTGTGAACATCCAATTTGTGCAACATATACTCCATTTTGTTGGAGTGGTTTTGAAGAAAGTGGGTAATTCAATGGACTGATTAATGTTGTTAATAGAACATACTTTAGGGAGGAAGGATGAATTGGTACGAAGAGAAACTCTGTCAGAGTGAAAGATTAGATAAGGGTGCTTGATGGAGAGAGCCTGAAGTTCAGACACTCGTCTAGCAGAAGTAATGGCTACCAGAAAGAGAGTTTTCCAGGACAAAAATTTTAATGGGCAAGAAGAGGCAGGTTCAAAGGGGGGCAACATTAATTTAGATAGTAACAAGTTTAGACTCCAAGGTGACGTAGGAGATCTGATCCAAGGTCTAATATGAAAACCTCCTTTTAAGAAGGCTTTACAAAGTCTGTGAGCCATGATAGGAGCTCCACACTCTTCCACATGGAAATTCAAATGGCAGCCAATTGAACTCTTAGAGTAGCAGGAGAAGCACCCTGATGAAATAAGTCTGTCAAGAACTCTAAAATCTTATTCAAAGGAGCTGTAAAGGGATCAACGTGGTGTGTATTCGCCCAGAATACAAACCGTTTCCATTTGCTAGTATATGTTTTAGTAGTGGAAGCCTTATGCGAAGCCACTAATATATTCTGAACTGCTGGTGACAAGAGATCAGACCTGGCTAAGTTGGGAATTGGAGCAGCCAAGCTGCTAGATGGAGTGACAGGAGCGCGGGATGGGGAACCCCTGACGAGTGAGTCAACAGATCCGGCTCTGGGTCCAGAATCCAGGGTCCCCGAATGCAGTGAGTTTTCAGGGAGGGAAACCAAATTTGACGAGGCCAGAATGGAGCAATGAGAATTATCGTCCTGTGAAGGTTCCTGGCTTTCTGGAGAAATTTCGTATCAGAGGAAATGGAGGAAATGCGTACAGGAGTCCCGGGGCCAATCGTAAACCAGTGCGTCCCTGGGGACTTCCCTGGAGGGGTAATAGGGCAAAGTAGCTCCTGCATTTGGCGTTCATTGGAGACGCAAACAGGTCGCAGGAAGGCTGGCCCCATGTGCGAAAAATCCTTTTCGCCACTGACTGTTTCAGAGACCACTCGTGTGGTAGCAGAATTGCTCTGCTCAGCTTGTCGGCTATGTCGTTGGATGACCCGGGATGTGCATTGCTATTAGAAAGCGACCGTGGACTCTGCCCACTGCCAAATTCTCATGGCCTCTCTGCATAGTTGATAGGACCTGGTTCCCCTTGTTTGTTTATGTACCAGACTACCGACATGTTGTCCGTCTGAACTGCAATAGTCCCTAGAGGAAGAAGGGGAGCAAAGTGTTGCAACGCTAGAAACACTGCCCTCAACTCTAGTACATTGATGTGCAGATTGTACTCCAAATTGGTCCATTCGCCTTGGACTGTCTGTCCCTGAAAGATGCCCCCACCCTATCAGGGAAGCGTCCGTGGTCACCGTAACTGTAGCGTGGGTAGCACAAACGGCTCCCCTGGGAAAGGTTGCGTTTGGAGCCACCAGTTTAGGTCTGTTTTGCAAGTCTTTGTTATGAGAATCTCGTGTGTTAGAGGTAGCTGTTGAAATGACCATTGAGCAAACAGTAGCCATTGTAGAACTCTCATGTGCAGCCTTCCCAGGGAATTGCAATAAGGGAGGCTGACATGAGGCCCAACACCTTCAGAACTAGTTTTGCAGGAGATTTCCTTGACAAGAGCAGAAGACGATGTGAGTCTGCAGCGATACTATCCTTTCTGTGGGAAGCCTCAGAATTAATTGCCGTGTGTTTAACTCTGCTCCTATGAACAAGATATTTTGTGATGGCTGAAGTAAGGATTTTCCGAAATTTACGGAGATCCCTAGGTGAACACACAGTTGAAGAACATAGTCTCTGGCCTGCAGCAGTTGACGCCGGGTGGTGGCTGAAAGGAGCCAGTCGTCCAGATACGGAAACACCTGGAATCCCTGGCGTCTCAAGTGAGACGCTACCACTGCCATGCATTTGGTGAAGACCCTGGGGGCTGAGGTCAGACCAAAGGGCAGGGCTCGAAATTGAAAGTGACTGGCTCCCAGCCGGAAGCGCAAATGATCTCTGGATGCCCTGGCCATTTTGATGTGGTAGTATGCATCCTCTAGATCTATTGAGCACATCCACTCGTCCTTCTGTAGAAATGGAAGGATCGACTGAAGCGTGACCATTCGGAACTTTTCTTTCTTGACGAAAGTATTGAGGTAACTCAGGTCTAGAATGGGCCTCCAGTCCCCTGTTTTCTTTGGAACTAAAAGAACCTTGAGTAAGTCCCGAATCCTTGCTGGTCCGCTGGGACTGGCTGGATGACTCTTTGTCTAACAACTTTGAAATTTCTAAAGCTGCTGGCTCTCGCAGATGGGGCGGTACATCTGGGAGTCTTTTCTTTGGAATGGGATAAGATAGAAAGGGTATGGTGTAACCTCTGGTAACTACGCTTCTTACCCAATTGTCTGTAGTTATATCTTGCCAGGCCTGAGGGTAAAAGGCTAAGCGACCCCCGACTGCCTCCAGAGCAGGACAGTCGGGCCTCCTCTCAGGAGTGCTGGAAAGGTTTACCAGGAGTGTATCCCTGTCACCTTGATGTTGCGGACCCCTCTGCCGCCAGGGCGGCGTCTTCCACCTCTGCCCCTCCTCTGCCTCTAGAGGGCATCACCCTGTGTGCCGGAAAGACCCTTGATTTTGTTTCGAAACCACATTTTACCACCGCGTTGCCCTTTGGGGTGCGGTCTGGTTGGGGTGGAAAACGGACTCCGACAGCAGACAGAGTCTTTCCCTCTTGTTCACACCGGTAAGGGTCTCCTTTACCTTGGGGCCAAAAGAGTGGCACCGTCAAATGGGGCGTTTGTAAAGGAAGACTTGAAGGCTTCCAAAGGAGCATAGGCGCATCCAGGATTGTCTCGAAGAGCAATCGCTGAAGCTGCTGCCCTACTCGAACCTTCGGCTGCGTAGGAAATCAGCCTCATGGACGAGATAACAATCGATGTTAGGGTATTAAGTTGCGCTGTCACTTTCTCTGAGACAGCTGCATCTGTAGAACCCTGGAGGGTATCTCCCAACTCTTTGACTAGATCCCTCTGCAGACGTGTAAAATGGGTCAAATAGTTCAGGGACCGCATGGAAAAAGCCGCTGAACTAAAAATGCGCTTCCCATATCTATCCATCCGTCCTAGAATCTTTATTAGGCGGATGGACAGACGAAGAAGACTCCGACATCTCCTTTTTCGTGGCTGCAGCCACCACCATAGCGTCTACTGGAACTCCTTTAGTAAGGTAGGACTTATCCTGAGGTGCTGTGATGTACTTGTTCGGTTTCCTAGGAACAGGTTCCACTGTGTCAGGAGCCTCCCACGCCCTTCGAGCAATAAGTTCCATTAGTTCGTCGAAGGGCGGAGTGACCCAGGAGGAGGAAGGGCGAGCACCAAATGCCTTCAGCAGAACTGACTCATCCTCAGAAGGGGGAAGGGACTGCCAGTCACCTCTCTGCTTCAGGATCTCCAAAATGTCTGAAAAAGAGACATCTTCTGAAGGTGACTTAGGGGACCCTTCTGACTCATCTAAGTCAGTATCAGATGTTATGGATTCTTGTGGAGAATCCAAGTGTCTCCTCTTACACAGTCTCTTCCTAGGGACTTCCTCGTGGGGAGCATCCGAAGAAGCCTTGGAGGAAGAGGGGGCACCCTCCAGGGGTGGCTGAGACACTGGTGCCCGACGCTTGGATGTGGCCGTGGGTGCAGATGAAGACAAAGGCCCTTTATGGGGAGGAGAAACTGCTTCCACTGATGTGGTTGTCTGGGTAGACAACACCTTCCTCATCAGGTCGAACGCTCCCGGGTCCCGCATCAAGAATCTCCCGGCTCGAAGAAATGGGAAGAATCCCGACACGGGCACAAGGCATCGACCCGAGGACGGAGCCGAATCGATCCGTGCGAGGCCCGAGGGAGAGTCGGAACCGACACGTCGGTTCGACTCTCGCGCGCGGCACCTAGAACAGACCGTCGGCTCGCAGACTCCGGCTGCCGGTCCGACCGAGACGAGGTGAGGGAACAGACCGAGAAAAGGACGGTTCTGGACCCGAGGGCTCCACAATCAGCAGATCAGCCTCTTCCGGCTCCAAAGACTGAATCGCTCTCGGAGGAGGAATGGTTGGTGATCCAGGGAGGCCTTCAAGTTTCCACACCACCTGGGTGGAAACCGAAATAAGATTAGAGAGGGCGAATGCTCCAGCAGCTTCTGCACCACGATCCACATCGACATCCGAAAGTTTAGAGGAAGAACGGGTCGAAGGAACCGAAGACGGAGCCGACCTCAATATGGCCGAACGAGGAGCTCCATCACCGGTTCCAAGACTCGAGGCTCAGGAACCGACACCAGTTGAACACTCGGCCCCGAAGTCTGTGGAACCGGTGATCTAACCTTTGAAGAAGAGCTCGGAGCCGATGACTTGGGCTCCGATGTCTTCGATTCCTTAGAGGACTTCGATGCCTGGTCAGAAGCATCCAAAGCCTCTTGGAAAGCTGGTTTCAACAGACCCCTGTCCATTAGTTTCCTGCGCCTATCTGTCATGACCCTCCCACTGAAAGAGTGACAAATGGAGCAATCCTCTTGTAAGTGGAGAGGGCCAAGGCAGTAGACACAGGAACTATGGTTGTCAGTGACCGACATTTTTTGGCCACACTGACAACGCTTGAAACCAGACTTTGCCTTCTCAGACATTGTAGGTAATAAACAAGTCTAGAAACAAAAACACAGTCAAATCCAGGTAAAATAGTCACAATCAGGTAAATGTCACAATCAGGTAAATGTCAAATCCGGTTAGTCACAATCAGGTAAATTTGACTCAATATAGCAGTATATGGTAAGGGTGTAGGCCCCGGTACAAAAATACCGATAAAAGGGTTAACGATACCAAAGAACTACGGAACCAGAACACAATCACACCAGGTAATACTAACAATATTAAGTTAAATAAAATTCTCAGTAAAATACAACAAAAAGTTATATCTTAGCTTAGAAAACCCTTGAGCTAGCTCCCAACGATGCGAATGCAGCAGCGGCAAACTAGATCTGAGGTAAAGGCAGAGGGGGATTGTGGGTATTAGATTGTCTCGAGCTTCTTCTCGATGCAGAGCTTGCAAGAGGCCGGCACGGAGCCGAGGATCGGCTCCGAACCCATGTGTAAGAACAAACGGTGAGATTGAACACTATCACATATGCATATTAGCATGGATAACCTTAAAATTAGGTTAAGTTATGCCTGTATGAGTAGCTGCCCGATTTGGGACAACTGTTCTTATCAGGTGGGTTAAACTTCATTATTTACAAATTTACATAATTTGGGGTTAAACTTCATTATTTACAAATTTACATAATTTTGGGTGTTTGTTTTATGTTAATAAGTTAAGGGAGTGTTCTGGGGGTGTGCATAGTTTTTTTGTTGGATGGTTTTCAATAAAACAAAGTCTTGTAAAATGTGACAAACAGAGATGACAAGAAACAACTGCTTAAGAGATCATCCTGCCAAACAGTGGATGCCTGTAACAAAAGCTGGAAACTGACATTTTAAAAAGCTGTCATATACAGTATAATAGGTGGGAAATATTTATTATCACAATGGCTACAGTAAACATAGTGAATGACCTCACAGATACAGACAAAAAGGATAGGGTACTGAATTATATTAAGAAATGCAGAGTACAAATGCTACAAGAGACATCTGGAAGTGAGCATGTGAATTTGATAAAAAAGGACTTCAGGATGAATGTTCAGCTGAATATCACGGACAAAGGAAAAGGGGAGTATTTATACTAACTGCAAGAGGAGCTCCAACAGTGACACAAGAGAGAAAAAGACAGTACTGGTAGATTTGTGATAGTAAGGGGCTACTAGCAAGGGAGGAGGATACTAAAACTGATATTATGGAGCTTTAAAAAATTTGGGAGAAAACAGCTTTTGGCAGGGATTATTAGTTACAGCTGGGGAATGGAACTTGATACACAACAGTAAGGATGTATTTGGGGAACCTAGATGGGAAAATATAACAAAAGTGGGTAGATTTCTGAAGACATTTATGACAATATTTGGTATGGATGATGTGAATTCTGTAGTAGGAACTCAAGAGAATTTACATATTATATTATTAAACATGGCCTAAGAAAATGTTTTAGGCTCCTCGTTTAAAGAACTCTTCCATTCAATGAAAAGCATATCTAAATGAGACACCATTTACAGATGTAGAGGACAAGGTGACCTCAATGCCTGATTTTTAGGTAAGAAAGGGAAGATACTTGGTCAACATGTCCCAATACTTCACCAATATGACATACCTGAATCCATCTAGAGAGAGAATTCCTTTCTCCGTTTTGCAGAGTGGAAAATGACACTAAGGTTGATCAATCACAGGATGGCTGTCTGGACATCTTGGGCCAACTTGATGAGATCTTATGTGGGACTCCGAAGGTGTGGGGGGAGGAGACACACTATGCCTAGGTTGTGGCAAGCCAGCCAGCTTTATTTTTGGTTTGGATGCCTTTAGCCCATGCTTGGAAATGCAGTTTGTCTTGGAAAATGTCAGGTTGCAAGCAAACATGCAGGACCTCAAATAGGTCTTACCTGACCTTCTGCACAAACACAAGATACCTCCCATTCTTTTGAAGATGAAGCTGATGATGATGATGATGCCGATATGGGCACTGAACCCAGAGGCCCTCAGAGAAGATTCAGGATCAACCAATAGCAAAAGGGATTAGTCTCCTGAGGACATGCTGAGAGAACTGCATGGTGCCTTCCAGAACGTTTATGCCAAGTGGCTCGGCAGTAAGCCAGGCACTGTCTGAAGACTGCAAAGTTACTTTACTAACAGAGTCTTCAAGCCCAGGGGGTTACTATCAGACTCTGCTGCACTTTGATGGCTTCCAGAGATTTCTTCCCCTGGGTGTTTCTCCAGGTAATTTATTTCTACATTAAAGATCAGACAACAGCTGGCCAACTACATGTCAGAGCAGGACCAGGTGCAAATCCTCTTCAGACGAGCATTTTTGAAGACATTCCTCCCTGCATTTTTAGGTAAATGAAGCACAACAAGAAACACTTAACACTATTTTCTGGACCCTGGCAAAAAAAGAAGTCTCATCAATGCTTTTATAGGGGATCCATTTCTTAGATCTAATGTGATTAACAGCTTTATATTACAGACCTATTCAACTGCCAACAGCAAAAACACAGAAAAATAAGTATTTTTTCCACCCCAATAGAGTACTTATCTGGAAATCGGGAAGGAGGCAAACCAAAGGACTAAAGACTTAAGCTCAACAAATACCACCAAAGATCTGACATCGGTATGTTAGGGAGTTCGCAGAGCCACGAAGGCAAAGGCTAAAGAGCTTTGGAAGACAGCACGGCCATCTATCTTCCATAAGCAGGAATACAAATAGTCAATACTGCAACTTATTTTCTTCTCAGGCTACCGATAAGAACAGATTTTAAACAGTTGTACTTCACCAGTTACCAACAAAAATGACAAGGCAAGCTTTTACCCTACTTATACTTCTATAAAGCTATAGCTCAACCATATCCAGTTTTTTTAAACTATCCTACATGTTACAGACATAACTGAAACACACACAGACACACACACACACAGACACACACACACACACACACACACACACACACACACACACACACACACACACACACACACACACACACACAGAGACACAGAGACACAGAGACACAGAGACACAGAGACACAGAGACACAGACAGACAGACAGAGACACAGAGACACAGACAGGCAGACACAGACAGACAGACACAGACACACACACACACGAAAAGGACTAAAATAACAAACATTTTACTAACATTACAGTAACGTAAATTAGTTTGCTTACCGCTACTACCCACCAGTGGCTGAATTTAAATATAGCATATCCTAGTATCAGAATTGTGAACCGGAAAGCTGCAAGAAGCTAGAAAAAAAAAAAGATTTGCAAAGTGAAATACAGATGCAAGCATATGTAAACATTATCAGATACTTGAATTACAAAACAATTATACTTACAAATATGTCAAAGAAAGAAGTGGAAAACTTATAATGCTCAATTTCTTCTTCAATCTTTTGTTTAATCTGGTTCTTTAACTGCAAAAGGATATTGTTGTTATACTATGCATGACACACAAATCTCTAACTTCTAAGACCAATGCAACTATCATACTGAACTGTCATACCAACTTAAAAACAGTGCAAAATATAACTAGATGGTAACATTTGTAAAATACTGTGGTATAAGATGTTAATAATTAGAATCACAGAGAATGTAATGACTTGTAACCTTAGCTTTTAACTGCTTTACTGACAGGAAAGCCGTGAATCACGCAAGAGACTATTTAAACATTTACTTTCAAATACTGCTGCAAAAAATGTATTAGCTTTTACTTTTCAGTTCTGCTACACAGACATTAAGCAGTATCTTGTTTTGATCACCAATTTGGAAATATATAGAACAGTTAAGGATACAACAACCAAATTTTGCCCACAGTTTTTATCCAATGTAACCAGAGGACACCTGAAGAGAAACTAGATGATACTTGACAATGCAACATTTCCATACACAGTTATATTACTACACAACACTGAGCTACTGCTGAATGATTTAAACTGAGATAAAGTGGTCTTAGTATTACACTTCTAAACTTTGCATCTTCAAGTCTAAAATACTGTATAGTGCTTAGTCAGTAGTTCAATAAAGATGAAATATTAAAATTAAAGCACAATACTGACAAGTATACAGAAAGAAAAAGTATGGCATCAATGCACTGCAATTCAAAGGGTCATTAAAAAGTAACACCTGAGGAACACAAACAGCAACTCAAACTATCAGAAAAAAGTCATTTCTGAATTTCAACTACAGATTGCAGCATAACCTAGCAATAACAAACTTTATTCTACAAGCCTGGGAAACAGCAGCTGTAAGTGGATGCAACACCTCTCTTCTTCATTACAAAGTACAGTTGTGTACCTACCATAAATGTAGATGTTCGAGTGTATTCACTGTTGCAGTCATTGCGCTTGGGTTATCCTGCTGGCAGGCTGCCCGCAGTCGGCCTGAATTCCAAAGTCCTGGTCCAGCCTCGGTTGCTGTCGCCTCTTCCCTGACGTCATTGCGCCAGGGGTATATAAGATGCAGCCAACGCCATTTTCTTCAGTTTTTCTTGCCCCAGATGTCAGGTGCCCCCAAAAGGGTAGGCTAAAAATACTGCTTATAAAAAAGCATGCACTAACAAACAATACCTTCATCTACAAGCAAATACACCACATAGGCTGTATAGAATATAGAAGTACAGATAAGTCCCAGCAAAGAAAGGGGGATGGTGGGTGGGTAACCTGGACTGCAACAGTGAATACACCCGAACATCTACATTTATGGTAGGTACACAACTGTACTATGTTCATCGTGTTTCACTGCTGCAATCATTACACTTGGGTTGAATCCCAAAGCTGAGGTTGGGTGGCTGAGTCTAAACAGAATTAGGAGTGGCTATGAGGCCCTGCAGAACTGCAGTGGCAAAGCCTGTTCTGGATTTAGAGTAAAGAGGTAAGTGGTAGTGCTTTGTAAAAGTGTGCACTGAAGTCCAAGTTGCAGCCTCCAAAATATCCTTGGTTGGTACTCCTCTGAGGAAGGCTGCTGAGGTGGCTGCTGCTCTGGTTAATGTGGTCTAATGCCCTTAGGCACTGATTTGCCATGTTGTGAATAGCAGAAACAAATGCAGTGTCCTATCCATTTTGAAATAGTCTGCTTTGAGATACCCTTTCCTTGTGATCCTGCAGCATATGCCACTAAAAGTTGCTCAGTCTTTCTGAAAGCTTTAGTTTTGTCCAAGTAGAAGTGTAGCTGTCTGTGCACATCCAAAGAATGCAGAAGTCTCTCCCCTTTATTCTGTGGGTTTGGATAAAAAGTAGGCAAATGAATGGTTTGATTAAGAGCCACACTGGACACTACCTTAGGCATAAATGTTGGGTTCGTCCTTAGAGAAACCCTGTCCGGATGGAAAATAATAAAAGGTTTCACAGCCATTGATGCCTGTAACTCGAGACTCTTCTTGCTGAAGTTATTGCTAGGAGCAGAGCTGTTTTCCATGATAAGAATATTTTCTCGGCTGTATTGGCTGGCTCAAAAGGAGGCAGTGTGAGCTTTTCCAAGACAAAATTGAGGTCCATGTAGGTATTGGTGCTCTCCTAGGAGGTCTTATGTTTTTGGCCCCTCTGAGGTACTGCCTTAGCAGTGGATGTGAATAAATAGGTGGTTCCGTATTGTAATGAGCTGAAATGGCAGAGGCATGGATTTTAATTGATGAGAAGGATAGGCCTTTGTCAGCATCTCAGTTAGGTATTGTAAAATCTGAGGAATATTTGTAACAAGCGTGTCAATACCTTGTGCCTGGTTCCAAGCACAGAATCTCTCCCATTTTTCTGCATAAGATTTTCTGGTGCTCAGCCTCCTGGCCTCCAAAATAACATCCATAACTGCTTTAGAGAGAGGTGTGATCTGAGCAGTTATATTATCTACCATGCAGCCAGATTTAAGGTTCTGAGTTGGCTGTGCAGGATCTGATTGTTTTGTTGGGTCAGTAGATGAGGAATTTGAGGTAAACTCCAGGCTGGGCCTTGAGACAAGCTCTTTAGGACTGGGTACCAGTGTTGGCGTGGCCAGTCTGGGGCAATCAGCATCATTTTTGGCTTCTATTGTCTGACCTTTAGGAGTACCTTGGGGAGGAGAGGCAGTGGAGGAAAGGCATATACTGTAAGGGTTTTCCAGCTGAATGATAGGGCGTCCACTTTCCATGCTTGTTTGTGATAAGTCCTTGTGCAGAATCTCTGTAGTTGGCAGTTGTGAGGGGAGGCAAATAGATCTATGTCTGGGCATCCCCATTTCCTTGTTATCATGCTGAAGATTTGTGGATCTAGTTTCCACTCGTGAGGGTCCATGAGGCTTCTGCTTAAGTTCGTCTGCCAGAGTATTTGTCTTTCCTGGCAGGAATTGTGCTTGCAGGTGCACTTGATAAGTCAATGCTATGCTCCACAAAGTCAAGGCTTGTCTGCAGAGGGGGTAGGAATGTGTGCCTGAATACATTTTCCTGCCATGTGGGCCCCCCAGGCATAATCCGATGCATCTGTTGTTGGTGTCTGCCTGGCTGTGGGTAAAGTGAATGGCTGTCCCTTGTTGTGGTGACAGGCCAGTGCCCACCATCGAAATTCCTGTTGCAGGCAGGGAATGAGGGTAATTAAAGTTTCCAAGCTGTGGCAATGTTGAGTCCAAACACTTTTTAGATACCATTGTAGCTTCCTCACATGGAATTAGCAGAATGCAGGATGCCATGAAGCCCAAAGCCTGCAGAATTTTTCTTGCAGGTAACTGGGTCTTTGTTGCCATCTTTTCGAAGTAAGAAGTCAGTTACCTTTGTTTGTCTGGCATGAGATAAACCATCTGGGCAGTTGTATTTAAGCTTGCACCCAGGAAAATTATCTCTATAGAGGGTACTAGTTTTGATTTATTTTCGTTTACTGTGTACCCTAGGCAAATTAGTAATCTTTTTACAAATGCCAGATGCTTCAGTAGAATGTCCTTGCTCTCTGCTTGAATAAGACAGTCGTCCAAGTAGGGATATATTTGAATTCCTCTTTGTCTGCAAAATGCAATTAGTGGTGCCAGGTATTTTGTGAAGACCCTGGGCGCAGTAGATGAGCCAAAGGGCAGTGCAGAGAATTGGTAGTGCATTGAACCAGCTGGGAATCGGAGGTATCTTCTGCAAGACTGTCTGGGACATGCAGGTATGCCTCTTTGAGGTCCAAAGTTATGAGCCAAACCTTTTTGCCCAGCATGGGCAGAAGCTGCTGCAGTGTCAACATTTTGAATTTTGAAACATCCAGAAAAGTGTTTAGAATAGATAGGTCCAGTATTGGTCTCCAGGCTTTGTCCTTTCTGGGTACCAAGAAAGGTTTTGAGTAAAATCCTTGTCCCTGCTCTTGCTGTGGTACTCGCTGAATAGCCCTCATGTCCATGAGAGATTAAATTTGCTTTTGTGCCTCTGCCCATTGATTGTGCGACAGGTCTGGCATACCTTTTGTCTTTGGAAGGGTGTGAAAATGGAACCTGTAGCCCTGAGAAACAGTATTCAAGACCCATTTGTCCTGGGTGATCATGTGCCAATTTTGTGGAAAAAGTGCCAGCTTTCCCCCTAAGGGTGCTGCCAAAAGATAAGTGCTTAACACTGGCAGTGGAAAGTCATTGGGACTGTTTCCTATATGGCTGTGATTTGTCTTCTCTGCTTTTGGAGGTAGAAGCACCCCATTGTTTAGGCCTGTATGAGCCTTGGGGCTGAGATCTGCCTCTAGGGCGTCTGTATCTGCCTCTTTGTGACCTGTCTGACACTGGAAAGGACCAATTCTTAGAAGGCCAGTTCCTGCTAAATCTGGGTGGCTGAACCTGTAAAAAATCCTTTACTGTCTGCATAGATTTCGCTTTATCCTCCATTTTCTTTAACACCTCTTCTGCCTTAACATCAAACAAAGTATCATGCTGTAATGGAGCATCCAATAATTTTGCTTTAACATGATCAGGCAGATTCTGTTCCTTTAACCAAGCATACCTTCGAATGACAGAGCCTGTAACAGCGGCCCTGCAAGAGGCCTCCAGTGAATCAAAACCACATTGCAAAGTATGCTTTCCCACTTGTTCAGCTGCATGCAATAAATCTTGCATTTCCTTGTTTTCAGAACAGTCAGAATCTGTCAACATTTTCTGTTTTAGCAGTGACATTAAGTATTGCTGATATTTAAGCATATGAAATTGACAATTTAAAGCCCTTATAGCCAAGGTAGCAGAAGTGTAAACTTTTTTCCCCCATCTGTCCAGTGCTCTAGAATCCCTGTCAGAGGGGACAGGGTTTTTTGCAGTGGAAGCCTTAACCCCTTCGGGACCCTGAGATACAGTTTCTGGGTCAGCAGCAGGGTTTTTATATAGAAATGTATGTGAATCTGGAACCCTGTAGTACCTGTCTGGCTTAACGGGTGCAGGGGGTAAAGAGTCAGGAGACAGACCGGACTCTGAAAATACATCTACAATGTCTAGTAGAGGTGGAATAGCAAGAGGTCTGTGCTGAGGCAGTAAAAGGAAATCTCTGAGCCTTTTCTTAGATTCTGAGTAATCTTGGCTCTCCCAGTGAAAATGCTCCCTCATGGTATGCAGGGTTTCCCCAAAAGAATAGTCCTCAGGAGGAGAGGCTGAAAGGATAGATTCTTCAGCATCAGAATCCTCATAGGGAGGAAGAGAGTATCCCTGTTCTGAAGAGGAGTCAGATGAAATGGAAACCTGATCAGAAGAATCATATTCAGTGTCTTGCCTAGGCCTCTTAGCAGGGGGATGGGAACCCCTGATCAAAGTAATTAGGTCTTCGGCCATTTTGAGCATCTGTTTCTTAGGCATGGAGGTCTGTCCAGGAGAATGCTGTACTTGTTTCTTTGTCTTTAAAGCTGTTTTAGTCTTTGCCTTAGAAGCTGAGGTTGGCTTGATATATAACTGTGTAGACCTGAAAACACCCTCAGAAGCCGATGCCTGCTCAGCGGCTCCGGACCCATCTGAGGGAATAGTTTCCGAAGGTCCAATACCTCGAGTATCCAGAGGCCTAGTTGTCTCCACTTGGGAGTCGGAAGCGGCCTGTGGCTCTCAGGTAGCGGGTGTCAGGGGCTGCGAAAGCGGAGGCTTCGTCGTCTGTTTTGGACCTTGGATGCCTGTCTTTACTTTTCCTTGCGCTTTTTATGAACTCCGGTCGTCAGCTGTTCCAACGGCATTATATATTTAAACCCTCGGCCAAAGTAATGAAAGGCAAAATCGTGCCGACGCTTAATAGTGCGTTGGTTAAATCTAGCACAAAACTGACAACTAGCAACGCCGTGGTCAGGGCCTAGGCAAGGAATACAATAAGAATGAAAATCCTTATGAGGTATTTGCTTCCCACAAGAAATACAATTGTTAACTTTTTCTGACATCAGTCTGGAGCATGAAAAAAGTTTCCCCAACGGGGTACTTAGCTTTAATGAAGACTTCGGATCTGAAATTCGATTTCAAAAATCTCAGGAGTTGGCCGACCGGCACTTGTGAACTGCTTTTGCTTCGGGCACAGCGCGGCAAGAAAGACTGAAGAAAATGGCGTCGGCTGCATCTTGTATACCCCTGGCGCACTGACATCAGGGAAGAGGCGACAGCAACCGACGCCAGACCAGGACTTTGGAATTCAGGCCGAATGTGGGTAGCCTGCCAGCAGGATAACCCAAGTGTAATGACTGCAACAGTGAAACACGACGAACATCAGTAGTGTTACTCACCCTTAAATGTTTAATGTTTGTTTACGCATTGTAAAAGCATAAATTACAATTACTAGAAAGAGGCCAAATACAGAGCTTAAAAAGAAGTTACGTCTTACCATAACGTTCCACCTGTGTTGTTGATCTTCGTTCATTCTTTACTGATGGGTTATTGGTTCTGTCCTCGGACCAGAGTCAGCTTTATACCAAGCTTGCGTCAGCCAAAAACTCTCGAGCCAAGATCCTTCCCATGATGCATGCTCTTCTCCCTGTTACCTCAGATCGAGTTTGCAAGTTAATAGACAAAAGCAGAGGCAACTTCTGGTCATAACAGACCTACAAGAATGGAAAGAGGGTCATATGAAATCCACTAGGAACCTCCGGAGGGGGGTGGGGAGTAATGAATGAATGAAGATAAAACAACACAGTTGGAATGTTATGGTAACCTGTGTTGTTAATATTCATTCATTCCTTACTGATGGGACAGAGTCCCCAGCTACCTGTATCCCTGGGCAGCCCTCATGGAAGGACATTCCTGAGCTCCATGGAAACAAACGAAGCTCTTCCTCTGGAGGCCAAATCCAATTTGTAATGCAGTATAAAGGTATGGGGGTTGGCCCAAGTTGCAGCTGAGCAAATGTCATTGAGGGAGGCCCTAGCATGAAAAGCTGCTGAAGTTGCCATAGACCTTGTAGAATGGGCTTTCACTTTGTGAGGCAAAGTGATGTCATTCTCATCGTAGATGAAGGTAATGCAATTTCTCAACCATGACGCTAATGTAACTTTAGAAACAGGACAACCTAGTCTTGGTCCAGAAAAAGCCAGAAATAGCTGGTCTGACTTACAGGTAGATTTTGTTCTATCCAAATAAAAGCAGATTTGCTTGTGAACATCCAGAGAGTGCAGGCAATACTCTCCCTCGTTAGAATGATTAGGAAAAAAAATACTGGGAGGTCAAGAGAGTGGTTGATTCTGACACCACTTTCGGTAAAAAGGAGCCATTAGTTCTCAGTGAGACTATCTTTATGAAAAATAAGGTAAGTACGTTTGATGCATAAGGCTTGAAGTTCTGACAGATGTCTGCCCAATGTGATAGCAACCAGAAACAAAGTTTTCCAAGAGAGATACTTTAAATCACATGAAGATGTAGGCTCAAATGGGGTGTTAGGGCTTGCAGGACCAAAGCCAAATCCCAAGATTGTACTGGTTCTCTAAAGGGAGGTTTTAGGTGAAAAACACCCTTCAAGAAAGTCTTACAGAGTCTGTGTGACATGAGTGAAGAGTCCTGGAAACCAATGTGGAAATGAGAAATGGCAGCTAAATGAACATGAATAGGAGAGGCTGATACCCCAGATTGAAAAAGATCCGGTAAGTAATCTTATACCACCAAAACTGGGGCTGACAAGGGGTCCAATTGTTTGTTCACAGCCCATAATGTAAACCTTTTCCATTTGCTGAGATAGATTAGCCTGGTGGATGATTTATGAGATGCAATAAAAATACTGCACACTGGGGAGGAGAGGTTATCCTGCGTGGCAATCATTGGAAGTGGAGAATCCAAGCTGTCAGACCCTGAGGATGGGAGATCAACGTCGGAGTTGGATTAAGAGTCCACAGTTGATCTAGCACGTGAGGCCAGAGGAAGGGGAACCAAACTTGTCGAGGCCAATATGGAGCAATAAGGATTACTTTGCTCTTCAACTGCTGTGCTTTCTTCAAGAATTGGGAGATGAAGGGTAAAGGAGGATAGGCATAAAGTACACCCGAAGGCCAATCGTGGACTAGAGCGTCTCTCAGCGACTGTCTCCGAGGGGTGATCAGGGCAAAGTAATTGCTGCACTTGTGGTTGAATGGGGAGGCAAAACCAGTGGTTGAAACTTTTTGCCGCTATCAGAGGATTGAGGGACCACTCATAAGGTTGTAGAATGCACCTGCTCAATTTGTCCGCTATCACGTTGGAGCTCCAGGGAATGTGCGTTGCAATTAGAAAGCGGTTAGAAGCTATCACCCATTGCCATTTTCTCAAGGCCTCTCAGCATAACGGGTAAGATCTGGTGCCCCCTTGCTTTTTGATGTACCAGACTACTGACATGTTGTCTGACTGGATTGCAATAGTCCCTGAAGGAAGAATCAAGTGGAAGGCTTGCAACGCTAACAGCACTGTCCCTCAGTTCCGGGACACTGGTATGCAAATGAGCCCCTGTCTCCGACCAGGTGCCTTGGACCGAGTTTCCCTGACATAGCCCTCCCCACCCCACCCCATCAGGGAGGCATCCGTGGTCACCGTGGCTTTTGGCTGATGGGGTTGAAGGGGCAAGACCCCTGTTGGGGATTTTGGGACGTCCACCAGAGCAAATCTTTCTTGCATCTCTGAGTTACACTTATCTGAAAAGACAAAGGATGTTGTAGAGGGTACCAATGAGTGAGAAGTAGCCACTGAAGAAGTCTCATGTGGAACCTGCCCAGAGGAACACTGGTAATCGAGAATGCCATTGACCCAAAGAGTTGGAGTACGGACTGGGCAGAAGATTTGTGGTGACAGATTAGCGGCTGAACCTGTCTTATTCTTTGAAGTCTGTGATCCAGGAGAGATGCTGTGCAATTCCTCGTGTCCAACAGAACTCCAATGAATTCTAAAGATTGTGTCAGGGCTGTGTTAGACTTCTCCCAGTTTACAGTGATTCCCAGGCGCTGAGCTGTGAGAAGAGTGTAATCTAGGGCTTCCTCCAATAGATGCTTGGTGGGGGTGGTAAGGAGCCAGTCATCTACGTATGGAAACACCTGGAATCCTTGAAGTCGCAGGTGAGCGATAACCACTGCCATGCATTTGAACACTCTGGGGGCCGTAGAGAGGCCGAACGGCTGTGCTCAAAATTGGTAGTGACTGGCTCCCATGCAGAAGTGGAGGTATCTTCTTGAGTGCTTCTCCACTTTTATATGGTAATACGCATCTTGATCTATACAGCACATCCAATCGTCTTCTTCAAAAAGAGGAAGGATAGACTGAACCATGACCATCCGGAATTTCTCTGTTTTTACAAATTTGTTTAGTGTGCTGAGATCCAGTATTGGTCTCTAGTCCCCTGTCTTTTTTGGCACTAAAAAGAACCTCGAGTAAAAAACGTATTCCATCTGGTCTGGGGTGGCCGTTTGGATGACTTTTTTTGTAGCAGCTTTCAGATTTCATGTGCTGCTGTTTCTCTTTAACTGGGTGGGACTTCTGGTACATTTCTGGGTGAAGTGGGACAAAGATGGAAGGGAATGTGGTAGCCTCTGGATATTTGTTATACCCAAGAATCGGTGGTTATGGTTCACCAGGCAGTGGGGTACAAGGAAAAATGACCCCCGACTGCTTCCAGAGGTGAGCAGTCGGGCAACGCTTCAGGAGTGCTGGTAGGGTTGCCCAGAGAATCAATCTCTGGAACCCCGGTTTCGCGGACCTCCCCTGCCCTGAAAGGGGTGTCTTCCATTAGAGTTTCCCCTCTGCCCTTAGGGGAGAACTCAGTATGTGCGCCACGGAAAGAGCCTGTGATTTTCTGTGCCATATCTTCCAGCTCCTCTAATTTCTGGAGTAGAATCGTTGAGGGGCGGAGTGTCAGACACCAGTGGCAGACAGGGTCTTACCATCCTCTTCGCACCTTGCCAGTGTATCTTTTACCTTTGGGCCAAACAATAAAGCAGTCTCGATAGGGGCATTCATAAAGGAAGCCTTAAAGGAGTCCGCAAAGTAGCAAAGGTGCATCCAGGCATGACGTCTCGTGACCATGCCTTTGCCTGCCACTCCTTCCATTGCATGTGAAATGAGGCGCATGGAAGAAATGGATACTGATTCTAGGGTCGCTATCTGAGAGGCTAAGTTGTCGCACACCTCAGCAGAAACCGCTCCCGCCAAGGTTTCAGAGAGTTGTTTGATAAGGTCCCTCTGGAGCCTTGTGAAGTGTGCCAAATAGTTCAAGGACCTTACAGTGAAGGTCGATGAAGCAAGCACGTGCTTCTCGTGTCTATCGCCCACAAATTCTTGTTGGGCAGATGGACAGTCTGGCTCTCTTCTGCCAAGTCTTTTTTGGTTACAGCCACCACCACCATGGCATCTACTGGAAGACCTTTGGACCAATGAGGATGTTCAGCAGGGGGAGATAAAATTTTGTCAGGACTCAGAGGTATAGCTTCCAAAGTGTCAGGAGCCTTCCATGCATGCTGGACAAGCTCATCGGCCAGTGGGGTAACCCAGGAGGTAGGCAGCCAGACATGAAAGCCCTGAAGGAATACAGATTCCTCTGATGAAGGGTTGGAGGACTTCCAGTCGCCCCTCTGTCTTAGGACCTCAAGGATCTCACCAAAGGACACCTCAGAGGGTGACCGGGGGGGACCCTTCCCCATCATCAAAGCCTGTACCTTCGGTCAGTGACTCCTCAGTGGAGTCCATCTGCTTCTTCTTACATGAAGCCTTGCAAGGGACTTCCTCAGTGGGAAGCTCTGGGGAAGATTGCGAGGAGGTGATCTCCTGAGGGGGCGAAACCTGAGGCCCTTGTGCCCGGGGTCTGGTAGTTGCAGCTTGTGACAGTTGCAGCACAGAGGGGGCAAGGACTCTGACAGGGATGTTTCGCCAACAGAGGCAAGTGCCCTCTATATGGCCTGGAAGGCCGGACCTCCAGAAGAGGGATGGGAGCCCAGAACAGAGCACAACCTCATAATCAGGGTCACACCACACTCCGACGAGCCGACCCCCATACCAGGAGTGTCAAGAGGGCTATGGAGCATGAGGGAAGGAGGATTCCTGGAGGGTGCCATAGAAAAAACTGTTGTGGAACCTAGAACGCCTACCCCCATGGCACAACTGCTAGCCTGAGAACGGCCCGATGCTCAGTGCACAGAGGACCATAAGGACGACTCTGGCTCCAAAGTGAGGTCCACTGTTGGTGTCGAAGGAAGGGAAGCTGTTGTCTTGTCTGAGAAAGGTGCTTCGATGCTTCCCTGGAAGTCGAAGGAGTGTAAGTTGGAGTCTGTGGAGAAATACTGTCGCCTGCAAGAGGGAGCGTAGATTTACACGGGTGAGGGAGTCCCCTGTCCACAAGCAACTGGTTAACAAGCCACAACACATCCTGTTCTGAGAGGCTCCTGGTGGACCTCACAGAGACCTGATGGAGATTCTGGCCTGTCTAAAAAGGGGCTGTACGGACTTACCACAAACAGATCTAAGGAAGGAGAGTACTTAGTCCTTGCAAGTTCATGTAGTGCACAGCCTGGAACAGAGGGTGTCTGCACCAAGGAGAATGGTGCCGAGGTTATGTAGGCCAACAAAGGCAGTGCCATAGGTGTCGAGGGTGTCTGCACTGTGAAGGGCAGTGTGGTAAATGTCTGCACCGACGAATAATGTGCCAAATGAAGGTCCCTGCACCTGAAGGTCCCTGCACCAAATACGGTACCGAATGAAGGTGTCTGCACTGGTAGTGATGGTGCAGAAAGTGACTGCACCAAGCAGCATGTCGGTGCCGAAGGCATCTGCACCGTAAAGGGCAGTATTCCAGAGGTTGACTGCATCGGCAAGGACTGAGCCGAAGAAGCCTGCACCAACGATGCCGAAGGAGACTGTACCTGAAGAGACTATGCCAAGAAGGTCTGCACCAACATCAGCGGTGCCGAAAAGGGCTGAGACGAATCTGTCGGAGCCACACGTGTCTGCACCGGGAACTCCGGTGCTGGTAGTGATGAAGAAGCACTAGCTGGAGTGAGAATCAACTGGGGTAGTGCGGAGGCTGGGGCTGAAAGGACCACAGATGGCAGCGCTGGGCCCGAGATTTTCCCTTTTTGTGAGTCGACTCCTTGTGATCTCCAGAGGGAGATGAAGGGAGAGAATTAGAGGAGGAGGAGGAAGAACGTCTCTTACGGGGTTTAGAAGGAGGGGTTGAGCCCTCCGACCCAGAGACGGTCTCGCAGAAAGGAGTTTTAAGGAGGCCCTTTAGAATAAGTTTGTTCTTCCTTTCATTTAAAGTCTTAGTTGAGAAATTTCTACATATCCCACACAGAGGGTCCACAGAAAGGTGTGAAACATTCAGGCAATAAACACACAAATCATGGCCATCAGAAAGTGGTAACTTATGGCCGTATTCCGTACGTTGTTTAAAACCAACACTACTTTTCTTATCCAACATTGTGAAGTGAAGGAGAAAGTACGACACTACTAAAGGGTTAAGAAACTACCCAGAAAGGGAGAAGAAGAAGAATTAACAACGAAGGTAATGGAGAATTACCTCAAAAGGTAAGAAAAAGGAAATACTATAGGGAGAGAGTCTCAAAAGTTGCGATATGGTAGGAGAATGGAGATAGTGAAGAATTGAAAACTTTAACACTAATAATGGAAAAACTTCAAAAATTGAACACTTAGCTGAGACAGAAGGCTTGACACGGCTGTACAGCAACACGGCAAACGAGATCTGAGGTAACTGGGAGCATAGCATTGTGGGTAGGATCTTGGCTCGAGAGTTTTTGGCTGACGCGAGCTCAGTATAAGGCGGGCTCAATAACGCATCAGCAAGGAATGAACGAAGATTACCAACATCAGATGGATAGTTTTACCTGAACTAAATAAAACTGCAGTCTGTGTAGGTGTTTTTGGAACATGTCCACAGTAAGGCTGAACACTACTATTAACTGCTATTAGGGGTTGAATTAAATGTCAGGGACTATATACACACACATCTGTGGTGTAACTAAATTACTTCACTATATCTGACTAAATCACACATGCTTCAAATTCCCGAACCTAAAAGGTAAAATATATATCAAAATGAGCTTGACCCCTTTATGCCCATGTTTATGCTAGGCAGTAACACCACACTTAAGATGCAGGCCTCACATCCCCACCAAGTTATTTTAAATCCAAGAATGTTCACCCTCATGGATTAGTACAAAATTCAAGTGTTTTGTTAATTTGTGAGGCTAAGTGATCTCAGGCTGAGAATGATCAAAATGAGTTTGGTGGGATGTAGCTGGGATTGTCTCTGTACACAAAAAATGTTGTATGTAAAGCATTCCTCTGTCCTGTAGTTTAAGATTTCATTTTGACCCTTCAGAGTCAGACCTATGCTTCTGTCAACTGTAGCGAACCCTAAAGCATATTTGATAGGTGGACCGATATAACAGTTGTGTTAGAAACATACTACTAACTGTAGATGTTCAAGTATGTCCTCTAATGATTTGGAATTAAAAAATAAATAAATAAAAACCAGAAAAAAACGGTAGTCTTAAAACTTAATTGATGAGCTCAGTTATAATAACTTCCAAAAATCATGAAAACCAAATAGTGTTCCAAAGGAACAAGCCTTTATTGTTCACAGACAAGCGATCGTCAGTAACAAAAAAAATCAGAAATACTTTACAATGTTAAACACATCAGTTTTTATACACTTAGAAGTAGGTGTGTAAAGCATAAGTATTGTTTATTCATTTTATTTTACATTTGTTTAACGGGGAGGTCTGACTGGACAGAGCTGCTGGTTTTCAGCGGAGGCCAGGGAGAAAAGCTCCAGAACAATTGCTAACATACTACACATAAGATATTTACATGAGCATTATGGTTTACACACACAGTTATAAAATATAGCAGATAACATGATTGCACAAGATATTTACATAAGCACAGTGGTTTAGACATACAATTAAAACTACAGCAGGTAGTAACATATGATTGTTGTTCATACAGTATGTTTAGTAGAGAGAATCTTGATGTACTGACAATAAGACAAGAAAGGAAAAACTAAAAAATACTAGCCAGATAATCTTGAAAACGTGATTAAGATAAGAAAGGAAAAACTAAAAATACTAGCCAGTTTGTCAAAGGAGGAGAATACAGACAAGTTCATATGAGGTTCACCGACATTTTAAGGGAAAATGTTTCAACTTAGTCTAGGGAAGAGTTAGTGGGTACAGATGGGACAATGGGGAGTAGGGGGCAGATGAGTTGGTAAGTAACGTGCGATATACACAGTGCATCTGTGGGAGTTTTAAAGAAGAGGTCGAATAGTAGGTAGGGGAAAGGTGTTAGAAAACGTCAGCCAAGTGGTAGGCAGGTGCATGTCCAGGAGTTGTTTAGGTGGGAAATGAACTGTTTTGTGAAGATGGTTTTGATAGGTTTGTAGGCTGATTTGTAGTGGTACGGAGTTCCAAGTCTTGGCAATGTTGCTAGAATACAGAGTCACCAGAGCTGTAATAGCTTTTGGAGATTATGATTAGTGTCTTGTTAGTGGCTCAAGTTTGCAGTTATTGGAGTAGAGTCTTGTAAGGATGGTACAGTATTTGGTGAGCTAGAAGACATTGGTTTAGAGCCAAGGTGTTTGGGAGTTGCACCCTATGCCAAGCAAACAAAATAAACAGGGCCATAAAAGTGCATTTAAGAGCAAGTATCCCTACTCGCACACAAACACCTGATTAAATGAAACTAAATCCTAGTTAAGGAAAACACTACCAATGCATCTGCAACCCACATTCTAAAAATCAGGTATTAAGAAAAGCATAACATACACATAAAAAAACTGACAATTAAAATCGCTTTCGGCTAACTAATGCAATAAAGCCTTCATCAGGTCTGTGACAAGAACTAAAATCATACACATAGGTAGATAAGTAAAAAGCGCTAACTAGATAGAAACAAGAAAAAAAACACAGCTATCTAACCATAAAATTATCTAATTAGAACACTAAATATATTTGTAATAATATCTAATAAGTATCCATCCATATATATTAGTGTGCATAAAACACAAGTTATTTACAGCTCAGAAAAAATGTCAGTGCTTTGCAGTCGACAGAGAGACAAAAAAAAAGTCATGACAGTTTTCATGTTTACAGCTCCCCAAATATGTTTATACAATGAAAACAAGTAGAAAAAAAAACACAAAAATACAGAAAACAGTGGATGAAGTAAACTAGTAATGTATAAAGTGTGCAGGTGTGTGCATGAGCATGCACCAGTATGCTAAATGGGGGAATTAAATCAAAACTTTATAGTGATAGCGGCATGAAAAATGTGTGTTTTGAATCTACTGTGCAATTCTCTGGTGTAATGCAGGAGTGTACTAAATCTAACATTCTATACATTTTTTATTTTTTAGTATATTTGGTACCTTTAGTACATAAAATTATTTCCTTAAATTCCCTAAAAAAGCCTTTACAGACTGTGTGGCAGCTTATGCAAATTTAACGGTTTACTATCAAAATAAATAAAAGCATCTTAGTGTCCCATCAGAAGGTCGAAAGTGAAGGTGCAAAAAGGCAAAACTGCGAATGCAAATCCTGCCGACTCAAACATAGACACGTAGTGCATGTGTTTGCAATTTTGAGCATCGGTGTTGTAAACTAGATCCCACTACATTGGGGATCTGGTAAAATTATCCTTTTCCTCACTGTAGTGCGATCTTTGAGTTAACCCAGCCACTGGGGATGCACAAGCCAGTGCATTTCTTTGTGCCGGTCCCAAGCCTGGATAAATGGGGAGGGTTGCGTCAGGAAGGGCTTCCGGCGTAATAGTTTGCCAAATCATACATGGACAACAGTACAGATATACATAATAGATCGGTTGAGGCCCAGGTTAACAATGGCCACCACCAGTACTGTTGCCCAACAGGGTGCTGGCAGAAATTGGGCTACTGTTGGCCGAAGGAGGAGAAGAGGGGAAAGGCATGCCCGAAGGCAGGTAAAGGCTAGGATTGTGGTAGTGAGGGTCAGAACTTTGAATGCTGGCAGCATGGCTGGTATAGGGAGAAAGCTAGCTGATATGATGGACAGAAGGAAGGTTGGTATATTGTGTGTACAAGAGACAAGATGGAAGGGGAGCAAGGCTAGGTGTATCGGTGCTGGGTTCAAATTGTTTTATCATGGTGTGGATGGGAGGAGAAATGGCGTAGAGGTTATCATGAAGGAACAGTATCCTAAGAGTGCTTTGGAGGTAAAAAGAGTGTCGGATAGAGTGATGTTTATGAAGCTGGAAATTGATGTTGTAATGATGAATGTTGTTAGTGCATATGTTCCACAAGTTGGGTGTGCAATGGATGAGAAAGAAAAAATTTGGAGTTAGTTGGATGAAGTGGTGATGACTGTACCCAAGGGTGAGAGAGTAGTGATTGGAGCAGATTTCAATGGGCATGTTGGTGAAGGGAACAGAGGGGATGAGGAAGTGATGGTGGGTATGGTGTTACGCAAAGGAATGCAGAAGGTCAGATGGTAGTGGATTTTGCAAAAAGGATGGATTTAGCTGTGGCGAATACGTATTTTAACAAGAGGGAGTAGCACTGGCTGACGTACAAGAGTGGAGGAAGATGCACACAGGTGGATTATATCTTATGTAGAAGGGCCGGTCTGAAGGAGATTGGAGACTGTAAAGTGGTGGCAGGGGAAAGTGTAGTTAGGCAGCATAGGATGGTGGTTTGTAGGATGACACTGGTGATCAAGAAGAGGAGTAGGAGTGTGAGGGCAGCACCAAGGATCAAATGGTGGAAACTGAAAAAGGGTAAATTGTGACGTGAAGCTCAGGGAAGAGTTAAGACAGGCACTGGGTGTCAGTGAAATGTTACCGAATAGCTGGGTAACTACAGCAGAGCTAGTAAGGAAGATGGCTAGAAAGGTGCTTGGTGTGACATCTGGAAAGAGGAAGGAGGACAAGGAGACCTTGTGGTGGAATGAGGAAGTACAGGAGAGTACACAGAGAAAGAGGCTGGCGAAGAAAAAATGGGATTGTCAGAGAGATGAAGGAAGTAGACAAGAGTATAAGGAGATGAGGTGCATGGCAAAGAGAGAGGTGGCTAAGGATAAGGATAAGGCGTATGAAAGGTTGGACACTAAGGAGGGAGAAAAGGACCTGTACCGACTGGCTAGACAGAGGGCCCGAGCTAGTAAAGATGTGCAGCAGGTAAGGGTGATAAAGGATGACAAGGGAAACATACTCACAAGCAAGGAGAGTGTGTTGAGCCGATTGAAAGAGTACTTTGAGGGGCTGATGAATGAAGATAATGAGAGGGAGAGAAGGTTGGATGATGTGTGGATACTGAATCATGAAGTGCAGTGGATTAGCAAGGAGGAAGTAAGGACAGCTATGAAGAATGGAAAGGCTGTTGGTCCAGATGACATACCTGTGGAAGCATGGCGGTGTTTAGGTGAAATGGCAGTGTAGTTTTTAACTAGATTGTTTAATGAAATCTTGGAAAGTGAGAGGATGCCTGGGGAATGGAGAAAAAGTGTTTTGGTACTGATTTTTTAAGAATAAGGGTGATGTGCAGAACTGTAGTAACTAGAGGGACTAAACTGGTCAGTCACAGCATGAAGTTATGGGAAAGAGTAGTGGAAGCTAGGTTAAGAAGGGACGTGATGATTAGTGATCAGCAGTATGGTTTCATGCCAGGAATGAGCACTACAGATGTGATGTTTGCTCTGAGACTGTTGATGGAGAAGTACAGAGAAGGTCAGAAGGAGTTGCATTGTGTCTTTGTGGACTTAAAGAAAGCATATGACAGGGTGCCTAGAGAGGAGTTGTGGTATTGTATGAGGAAGTCGGGAGTGTCAGAGAAGTATGTAAGAGTGGTACAGGACATGTACGAGGGTAGTGCGACAGCAGTGAGGTCTGAAGTGGGAGTAACGGATGTGTTTAAGGTGCAGGTGGGATTACATCAAGGATCAGCTTTGAGCCCTTTATTTGCAATGGTGATGGACAGGTTGACAGATGAGATCAGACAGGAGTCTCCGTGGACTATGATGTTTGTAGATGACATTGTGATCTGTAGTGAGAGTAGGGAACAGGTGGAGCAGACCCTGGAGAGGTGCAGATATGCTCTAGAGAGAAGAGGAAAGAAAGTCAGCAGGACTAAGACAGAATATATGTGTGTGTGTGAATGAGAGGGAAGATACAGGAATGGTGAGGATGCAGGGAGTAGAGGTGGTGAAGGTTGATGAGTTTAAATACTTGGGATCAACAGTTCAGCGTAATGGTGAGTGTGGAAGAGAGGTGAAGAAGAGAGTACAGGCAGGATGGAGTGGGTGGAGAAGTGTGTCAGGAGTGATTTGTGATAGACGAGTACCAGTAAGAGTGAAGGGGAAGGTCTACAAGAGGGTAGTGAGACCAGCTATGTTATATGGGTTGGAGACAGTGGCATTGACAAAAAGGCAGGAGTCAGAGCTGGATGTGGCAGAGTTAAAGATATTAAGATTTGCACTGGGTGTGACGAGGCTGGACAGGATTAGGATTAGGAATAAGTATATTAGAGGGTCAGCCTAGGTTGGAAGGTTTGGAGACAAAGCCAGAGAGGCAAGATTATGTTGGTTTGGACATGTGCTGAGGAAGGATGCAGAGTATATTGGGAAAAAGATGCTAAGGATGAAGCTGCCAGGTAACCGGAAAAGAGGAAGACCTAAGATAAGGTTTATGGATATGGTGAGAGAGGACATGCAGGTGGTTGGTGTGAGAGCAGGATGCAAGGGATAGGAAGAAATGGAAACAGATGATCCGCTGTGGCGACCCCTAACGGGAGCAGCCGAAAGAAGAAGTGCGATCTTTGAGTTAGAATATATAATTAGCAGGGGGTGTGGGGTGCAGAGGGACTTGCCCACCTGCAAAACAGTAGAAATATGTTTGCATTCAAAACAGTGCATTTTACGGATGGTGAGCGGTCCAATAACTGTCGAATGTCAACTGTTTCCTTCCAAATGAATAGACATTCTAAGCAGTTAACTTGACGGTTTCCGTTCTGGTTCGGGGATGTAAACAGTCATGGTTTGGCCTTCAGTATTCTGATAGTAATACCAAACCAAATTTAACACACTCTTGGGCCCACCAAAGGAGCTCCTTCCTTAAGCAAGGAATTAGTGGGATTTGGTGCACCAGAGGTTCCTTAGGTACCACTGCAGTTTCCTCATATGCAATCTAGCAAGGGGTACCAGCAGGATGCAGGAAGCCAAGTATCCTAGAGCTTGCATTATTTTCCTGGCTGTGAAGTGGGCCCTCTGTGCCAATTGTTGGAAGTAGGTCTGAAGATAGGTTCTGCTTTTGGGGGGGGGGGGGGGGGCATTTGTGTGGAAGTGTCTAGTAGGGTGACCAGGAAGGTAATCCTTTGTGTGGGTAGCAGCTGGGATCTCTCCAGGTTTACGGAGAATCCCAGTGAGGTCAGTAGTTTCTGTACAAAGGAGAAGTCCTGCAGGAGCTTTTCCTTGGTCTCTGCCTGTATGAGGCAGTCATTGAGGTAGGAGTAAATGTGTATGGCTCTCTGCCTGCAGTAAGCAATGACTGGAGCCATGCACTTTGACTCTGGGAGCAGTGGATAAGCCAGTGCAGAGAACTGAAAGTGCTGGGACCCTGCGACTCTCTGATAGGGATATGCAGGTAGGCATCCTTCAGATCTAGGGTCACTAGCCAGGCTTGTGGCAGGAGCATCGGTAGTAGTTTTTGTAGTGTTAACATTTTGAATTTTGGAACCAGAAGGGACAGATTCACGGTGGAGAGGTCTAGGATAGGGCACCATGTGCCATCCTTTCTGGGGACCAGGAATAGTCTCAAGTAAAATCTTTTCCCAGTCTGTTCCTTGGGCACAGGTTCTATAGTGCCCTGGGCATAAAGCTTTTGGATCTGGTGAAAGGCATCTGCTGTCTGGTCTGCAGGGATGTCCGGGCAGCCTGACCTCCTGGGTTTTTCTTTGGAATAGAATCTGTACCCTCTGGTAATAACTTTCAGGACCCATAGATCTGAGGTGATGGCCTGCAAGTTTTCTAGGAAGAGGGAGAGTCTTCCTCCTAGCTTGTCTGGGGATCTGGGGGGCAGGGAGTCATTTAGAGTCCTTTGGAAGGTAATGGGCTTACAGCTCCCCTGCCTAGGAGCAGCAGTGGACCACTGACTAGTTCTTTGTTGGCTGCATACCTGCGGCCTAGGGGTTCTGTCACTGCATCCCTTTCTCTGCACTGGCCTAGCTAGAGAGGAAAAGGACCACTGCTTAGTAGGGAAGTTTCTGCTGAACCTGGAAGGTTGCACTTGTAAAAAATCCTGGACAGTCTGCATGGATTTGGCTTTTCCTCCATTTTCTGGATGGTCTCCTCAGTCTTGGGGCCAAACAACTGCTCCTTATCTAGAAAGGAAGTTTGGATTTTACCTGGTCAGGCAAAGGTTGCTCCCTTAACCAGGCATGCCTTCTAATAACTGATCCTGTAGCTGCAGCCCTGCTAGAGGCTTCTGAGGCATCAAAACCACAATGCAATGAGTGCTTTGCTACTGGAGAGCTAGACTGTATGAGGTCTTAATTCGCTGGTAGTGCTACTGTCAGGCATGACAGATATTTTCTGTTTAACAAGTTCCAGCACACATTCTGCTGAAATTTTATCAAGTGAAATTGGCAATTTAATGCCTTGATAGGTAACGTAGCTGAGATGTAAACATTTTTACCCATCCTGTCTAATGCTCTGCTTTCCTTGTCAGCTGGGATGGGGTTTTTAGAAGAGCTAGCCCTAGCTCCCTTACGGCCTTGAGTAATTACTTCAGGGTCTGCAGTAGAGTGTTTTAAAAAGGAATTTGAGAGGCTTGCACCCTGTAGTATCTGGCCGGATTTCTGAGCGTTGGAGGGAGAGAATCTGGAAAGAGGGCAGATTCTAGGAACAAATCCTCTTCAACATCAAGGATAGGAAGAATGGCCAGAGGCTTATGCTGAGGCAAATCAAGAAATTCCCTTAGTCTCTTTTTCGACTGGGGGTGGTCCTGAGCCTTCCACTGAAAATGTTCCTTAAGGGTATTAATGGTTTCACCAAAGTAAAGGTCCTCTGGGGAGGGAGGCAGATGGAATGGGGTCATCACCATCAGAGTCCTCAAAGGCTGCTAAGGGCTGATCTTCCATGTCAGATTCCTCTAAAACAGAATCAACTCATTTCTGGTCAGCGAGAACCCCTGGGGAGGTGTCTCTTTCTTTTGACTGGTGTAGGAAAGCGGGGTTGGTTACACCTGATAAGAGTAATGAAGTCTTCTGCCATCCTGAGCACTTGCTGCGACTGAGGGGCAGGCTGGCTAGTAGTAGGTCGGAGGCTGGGGCCCTGGGAAGGGACCTTTTTGGGGGTAGACTTAGGCTTGGGCATATGGTTCCGAAGCCTTATACAAAGTCAAATTTGACTGGCGGTGCTATCTGTTCAATTCAGACGTCGGATGTCAGAGGGATCTCAGCAGAAGCCAGTGCCTGCAAAGCGGTTATGGACTCAATCGCTTGAGGAGAAAGTGACATCCTGGCTGGAGGAAGCTGATCCGGCAGTGCGCCAGACTCTGAATGGGTCTCAGTACAGGCCTGCAACGGTTCATCGGCTGTTGTCAGGGGCTGCGAAGGCACCTCACTGAGTTCAGCTGTAGCCTTCCTTTGATTAAAAGTTGACTGTAGTCTGGAGTCAGGAGAGGGCCTATCCTTTAGAGGACTATCCTTATCCTTCTTTCTAGGTAAGTCAGAAACTGCCTCAGAACAGACACCATTTCACTTTGCTGGAAAGACTGACTGAAATGCCACGCTACAATATCAGCTCTTCTTCTAATAGTATCAGCATTAAAAAGGGCACAGAACAGACACCCTGGAACATTGTGGTATGGGCCTAAGCAAGTGACGCACAGAGAATGAAAGTCCCGGTGTGGGATCTGCTTTCCACAACTGAGACAGTTATTAACTTGTTTAAAAAGCTATCTGTCAAACAGGCAACAATCTGTCCAATGGCAAACTGTACTATCCCCTTACTCCCAACTACCATACGTGTACCACAAGGCTCCATATTAGGCCCACTTCTGTTCTCCATATTTACCAATAATATCTCCATACCACCACACAGCATGCTTCACTTATACAATACGTTGATGATTCAACTCTTATCTGTTAAGCTCCATCACTTCCCACCCTAGAACAACTCAACCAGGAATCCTTTCGCTCTGTGGAAAGTTGGATCACTCAGATCCAACTTATCCTAAAACCCTAATAAAACCAAATTACTACTTTTCACCCCCAACAAAACCATTTCCACCCCTCTATCCTTCACTATTTCCTCCAACAATGGCACTATTATGTCTCCCTCTGACCATACCAAACTCCTAGGCATTGAAATTGATAAAAATCTACACTTTGACGTCCACATTTCACAAACTATAAAAAAAGTCCATAAAAAATGGGAACACTATACAGGCACAGGAAATCCCTCTCGAAACAAGCACGGATCACCCTAGTCCAAACTCACCTCTTGTCTACCCTAATATATGCTGCTCCAATTCTTACTCAGCTTAGAAAACTTGACCTTGCCAGACTCGAATCATGTTATAATAAAATCACCAAGTTTGCAAACAACTCCACCTTTAGGACCCACCATTGCCAGGCTCCAAGGGAACTGCAATGGCTGGAACTTCCCCAGCTACTAACCTATCACCAATTAGTCTAGTCATTGCCTACAATGTGGTAACACATCTAGAAAAAAAAAACCCTGCACTATGCCAACTTCTCATCCACTATAATACAAATCGTCCTCTCTGATCTTCCGACAAACCCCTCCTCTGCATCTCTAGAGCTAATACTGCAGGAAAAGCACTGTTCTCCCACTCCATAGATAGAACCTGGAATAATCTCCCTCCTGCTCAGATTTCTGCCCCTACCTCGTCTCACTTTAAAAACTCTCTTAGAACACACAAAGAATACGGGGCTATGCCCATGTATTACACAAGTCCTCAAATTATTCCACTTACATACCTCCCTTCCTAATATACCTACTGTAATATAACAGTCTAGGTCTTCTCCTAATGCTGATTGTATTTGTATTCTTATTCTGTTATTAACCATGTGTAACTATTTTTTCCTATATATATATATATATATATATATATATATATATATATATATAGGTCTTATATCTTCTGCTGTATACTGTACTTTAACAATTCTCTGCATATTGTATTTTAACATATTGGTGAAATTTTTACTTACTGTGGAGCTTTTCTCCCTGGGCCTCCGCTGAAAATGGACCTGTTTCCAGTTGGACCAAATCGGTTTAAAGGTAAGAAAAAAGATTCCCCAATGGGGTACTTGGCTTTTGACGGTTGTCCTCACTCTGGCAACGGCCGACCACTGCACTCGCAAAACTGCTTCTGCTTCAGGCTCCACGGCAAGAAAGACTGATGTAATAGCGTCGGCTGTCTCCCTTTATAGCCCAGATGACCCGACGTCAGCCGCACTCTCAGAACAGCCAATGCAGGAGGGAAACCTTTACTCTGGTATTCGGGCCGGCCAAGGGGTACCTAGCAGGGATAACCCACAAGTGATGACTGCAACAGTGAAACACAAATAATATTTGCACTGACACTGAGCTAATGGAAGTGATACATTTCAGGAAGGAGGTGAATTACTGATGTAGTGGACAAACTCAGTGAGTTTAGATTTCTCACCTTGCCAGGCAATAAATATATCAATAAAGCGAAGGTAGTTGGTCATAAATCTCCGGTATTCACTTTGCAGCACAATTTCCTCCTCCCACTTGCCTAAGGCTATATTGGCAGGGCTAGGGGCCATAGCTGCACCCATGGCTATCCCCCTTGTTTCTAAGCCTCGCCACTGAAATTGAAAAAACTCAACACCAAGTCTATTAGCTTTTCCAAGCATTCGGTTTGTATCTTGTCTAGCATTTTTATTTCTGCTACAAGCCTCTGCAACTGCTTCAATACAGTACGTGTGGTAAAACAGTGTATAGGGCTAGAACTTATTTTTTCTTTTTCTTAAAAAAATCAAGTGAATCTAAAATAAAAGACGAGTTATTTTCAGCAAGAGGTTGTAGAATAAAATCTAAGTATATGGCAGTGGCCTCTGATATGGAACCTCCACTTGCAATGACAGGTCTGTAAGGTGGATCTTCCCTATTCTTATGGGGTTTGGGAATTCTGAAAAAACAAGGTAACTTGGGGTGAGGAGTGTTTAAATATTCAAAAAAGTTTTTACTAATAAGTTCTTCATTAAACATTGTGGACTCTGTAATGGTATTGCACAGAGGCATTTAAAGTGTTAAAGCAGAAATTTGGCACAGGCAACGGAGTGGGAAGTTTCCACTAGTAAATTACTTTTTATTTTGCAAGCAGGGAATGTACACCAAGTTAAGACAGGTTACTTTTTGTAGCAAGAGAATGACTCCTGCAGAAAAAGGACATCATCCTTGTATTAAACAGTTTTTGAAAATTTACTGGAGAATAAGACAAAGTAAAAAATTTACTGGAGAATAAGACAAAGTATTTGACAATGTTCTCAGGAGTTATAGTTCAAACTCCACATTTGACAATCAAAACTTTGCTAAATGACAGTGAAATAAACAACATCACTGAAGGGGTTAGTCAGACATTCCTACAGTGTATGTGGATGGTGCATGTTTCTGGAAGGATGGAAGTACTACACTGGGTTTGCAAAAGTGACACTGCAAAGGGGAGGCAAACCAATTACGGTTAAGTTCCCAGGATACTTGTCAGCACAAAGGGCTGAGCTAGAAGCTGTACAATTACATTTTGCAGCATTTACATCCAGTAACTATTTACAGTGACAGTGCTTATGTATTTAAAGTCTCTGAGACATGTGGATACGTTGGCTGGAAGAGGGTTCACTGATAGTGCAAGACTGATTTAAAAGTACAAGTTGCAGAGAGAGTTCAGTATTTTAAAGTTAAAAGCAAAGTGCAAGACTGACTTAAAAGTACAAGTTGCAGAGACAGTTCAGTACTTTAAAGTTAAAAGCAAAGCATCAACATCAAAAGACCTGCAGGAAATATGCCAAGAAATAGCCTAAGTGTAAAGTAAGGGAATTGATTGGACCATTGGTCACAAGAGTAAAGAATGTAAACTAAAAGATTTGCTAAAAAGTAGTAACAGGAATAGAGCTGTGGTAAGCCAGACAAGGTGGATGTTCCAACCTTAAAAGTAAGGACAGTTCCAAAAGGAAGTGTATGCATACAACAGACAAGATCAAATCCAGTAGGAGTCAGTGAATGTAATATCACAGTCGCTAGGGAATGCTACATTTTCAGTACAAAAGCATAGAAATAGCTAAGACCCTAGCCTGGGTGTTTCACCAATTCAGGCTCTGGCCTGTCCATTTCCCTTCCACAGTAGCCCTCCCCTCTCTGAAGACCAAATGCCCCTTGTACATTAATGGGGCATGACCTACTCTGGGCAAATGTGTGAGATCCTTTTTCCCACACTGGCACAGCACTGCAGCCCCACACATTCCACAGTGGTTGCTAACAGACACTACACTGCATGACCTCCCTGAACTCAGACCCGCTGGGATGAGCACAATGATACAGTCAGATCCCATATTCACTGGCTCAAAAATGCACTCGCACAGGTCACTCCAGTGGCATAGGTGCATAAAGCCCTGACAACGGCCCAACTGACCTGGGTTCTATTAGCAGCTCAGACTGATGGACCGGGATGTAAGGGATAGGCATCCCCATCCCAGGTGGGAGGGCACCATTGATGTGCTCCCTAAGAGTTGGCATGGTCCAAAGGGGGAGATATTCCTCAGCCACAATCAACAAGTGTGGGAGACAAAGAAAGGGCATGAATAGGTCATAAACAAACCCCACCCCAGATGGAAGCACAAATGAACCGAGCCTCAAGGACAACCAAAGGATCCACAGTTGGCCTTAGCAAATATGGAGCAAGTCCAGGGGGGCTGGAGAGTAGTGGAGTATTTGCAAGCTTCTGAGCCCCCAAGTCTGTGTTGGAGGGAAGTCTTCTAGCTTAATTTTGTTTCTTGCTAGCCAGTTTTCTAGTTTCAGCACTCAAATTTGTTTATTTGAGCTCAGCACTTGTTCAGAACTCATTGTAAGCACTAAATAAGCTACAAATTACTACAGCACTCAACTTTCCTCACTTGTCTAGAGGAAAAACGTTTTTAGTTACTTAATAAATAAGCACCTATCCAGGCATGTCTAAGGGTCAGCGCCCGGTGTTTTCTCCTGTCTACCCGATGAATCTGGGCATCTTGGGGCAATGCAGCAATTGCCTCATGTACACTGACAACCTTCTCCTCCTACCACCCAACAGTACAACCTGTGAGAGATGCACTTATATAGCCAAACTGGAAGCAAAGCTCTCTTCACCCACGACTGGACTAGACAGTCAAGAGGAGAAGGTAAACACTTGCACCACACCACACTCATCACATAGTCCCTCAAAACCTACACCACCAAAACACACACAAACACAAAACCCACACCTACATTTGCAGAGGCTCTCACTAAAAATCAACCCAAGCAACAGGGAACTCCAAAGCAGAAACGCAAGCAACCTACACCCCCCCAACACAACCCAAATGACACATAGCCCACAAACTCAGTGTGCCACTCAACCACAGCCCATAAGGCATAACAACGTACCCACCACTCTAGTCATAGGTGACTCTATAGTCAGGCACACTGATATTCCACTCACCAGGCTAAACAAGGAGAAAGTTACTGTCAGCTGCCTGTCAGGTGCCAGGATCCACCACATAACACACACTCAGGTCACTCCACAACAAGTACAAATATGACTTTGTCATTGTCCATGTTGGTGTGAATACCTGACACGTACCTCCCTGGACTACATGGAGAGAAACATGGAGGACCTCTCTAATCTTGTAGCCCAGACAGGTATGGCCCTAGGCATGAGTAGCATCCTGCCATCACCCAGAAGGATACCACAGTACAAGGACAAAATGAATGACTTCAACAATTGGCTAAGCTTCTGGTGTCATTCTAAGGGGATCCAGTATCTATCTGCTTGGGATGACATGATCGACAACCCACAATGCTTTCTAGAGAAGGCCTGCACCTGTCGCCCTTGGGATTCCAGATACTGGCTAAGGCTCTTGCCACCCCTATAGTGCCTTTTTTAGGCAAGGTTCAAATGACAAATTCACCACCGTAACAGGTACAAGCAAGCAAAATCTGAGGGTAATGCTACTTAATGCTAGAAGTCTAAACGTTAAAATGCACTCACTCGAGGCACTCCTTAAAATGGAGAACATAGACATCTGTGCAGTGACAGAGACCTGGTTCAAGGCTCCAGAGAGCACCCCTGCATTACCAGGCTAAAATTCATACCACACCTATCGGCCACCTAATCTGGACTGAAACACTAAAGGCGGAGGTGTGTCCATATTCATTAAGGATATCCACACCTCCAGGCTAGTCGCTCAGCATAATGCATCCGAGATTATCCAAGTGCAACTAACTCTGGGCAAAACCGTAATCTAAATTGTAGCTTGCTACAGATCCTCCACCATGCCCCATGATTCCCAATCCTCATTTCTTGATACACTGGAAAATATCAGGGTACAAACTAACACCCTAATAATGGGCGATTTTAACTACCCCACCATTAACTGGGAAAACTACTCATGTACCAACTCTTGTGCTCAATGTTTTCTGGAATTCATAAACTCCAACACCTTGGATCAAGCTATCCACACCCCCATCAGTGCAGTAATATCCTAGACCTGGTCAATACCAACATGGGCAACCGGTGTTTCACACCAGAGGTCAGTTCCTCGTTGGTCAGATCCGACCACAAGCTAATCATCCTAGGCATCCACACACCCCCCCCCCCCCATTAGGGAAACCACTGTAAAAAATTTCTCCAAAGCCAACTTCACGCTTCTTAAGACAGAAGTGGCAAACTTCACGACACCCATGCTGACGGACAATAGAGGTACGACTGCTGAATCCTATACAAATGCACTTTATAAGCACTTACAAGAGTGCATGGATTGAGCAATCCCTAACAGAACCAAGATTCTATCCTCCAAAAAAAGGAAGCCAATCTGGTGGTCCCCTGCCATAAACAAACTCTACAACAGAAGAAAGAAAATGTTGCAAAAAAAGAGTAAAATCCCATGATTGGAGGAACTCCATGGTCAGACTCAGTAAGAAGCTGAGATCCCTCATAAAATCCTCCAAAGCTAGTTACGAAAACAAAATAGTCACGGATTCTAAAGACAACCACAAAAGCATTCTATAGCTATGTCAAGAATCTCAATGGGAAGACTCAGATCTTCTCCGAGTTACAGCACAATGGCACTAAATATACAGAACCAACTGATATTGCCAACATCCTGGCAGACAGGTTCAGTGCTAACTTTACCCCTCTCTCACCCCCTAAAGGGCCGACCTCTATACCGGAAGAATGCAAAGTTCCTGTAATCACAGCTGCACAGGTAAAAAACACACTCTCCAAAGCCAAGAACACAGCATCCATGGGACCTGACAACATCCCAGGCATGAACTACAGAATGAACTGGCACTCCACCTAAGTACCATGTTCAATCATAGCTTCACCTCAGGCTTTGTGCCCACTGAATGGCGCTTAGCAACGATTATCCCACTCTACAAAGGGGGAGCCACCACGGTCCCTGTGAATTGCCACCCCATTAGCCTGACGAGCCTAGTCTGCATGGCTATGGAATGTATCATAATGGAACTTATAAACAATGACATTGGTAATCTCCAGACTCTGGACCCTACCCAGTTCGGGTTTGTAAAAGGCAGATCATGTCTCCTAAACCTGATGGACTTCTTTGAAGAAGTCACCAAAGCCATAGATGAGGGTAAGGTGGTCCACACAGCCTATCTAGATTTCACCAAGGCTTTCAAAACCATCCCAGCACTCTGGAATTATAGATAAACTCACTAAACTAGGTATAAATCTCTATGTCACAAGATGGGCTGCCAACTGGCTCAGTGACAGAACCCACACTGTGAAAGTAGCAGACTAAATCCAACTTCAGACTAGTGACAAATGGAGTACCACCGGGTTCAGTCCTAGGCCCCCTCCTGTTTAGTAACTACTTCTCTGAAGTACAGGCTAACAGTTCGCAGATGACTGCAAACTAGCAGCCATAATCAAAACTCCTAACGATGTGGACATCCTACAAAAGGGCCTCACTGAGACAGATGCCTGGTGTCAAAGCCATGGCTTCAAGCTCAATGCCAAAAAGTGGATTGTCATCCCTTTTGGTAAAAACTTTGTACCCATGAACTACCACATAGGCGGTAGTCTACTTAACACCGAAAGTGTGATAACAGACCTTGGGACACAGGTGGACAGTAGTCTTTTCTTTGATAATCACATCGCCACAGTAGTCAGGAAATCCTTCTATGTGGCACACCTCATCACAAAGGGTATCTCATCCAGGAAAAAAAAAAAAAAAAAAAGAGGTCATTGTTCCCCTCTACACATCACTCATTATACCCATTATAGAGTACAACGCTCCTTTTGGTATGTACCTCACAAGACCTCTACAACTGGAAAGGCTGCAGAAATACCTCACAAAGAGGATTACCGGCCTCAAACAGATGCCCTACGCTGACCATCTCAAAAAAACTCCAGCTTTACTCTGTCGCATATCGCCTACTCAGAGGCGATCTCTGCCTAACATACAAAGCTATATCAAACCCAGAGCTGTTGGACATGCTCCACTTAAAGAAATCCCAATCCCTTCGAGCTACACGCTCTAGGGACCTAAACCTTGTCACCACAATAAAGAGAAAATGCTGGAGGGATAGATTCCTGTCCCAGAGACTTCCATTACTCTGGAACAAACTACTTAGCTATATCAAACAAACCTCATTAGCACTCTTCAAGAAAAATCTTGATGATTGTATGGGAGACAGGAAATTCACCCCGGGGATAACTTCTGTGGCTCTGCCTGACAGGGGCACAGGAAAATAATTTTCTTGGGTGGCAAAAGCCAGGGTACCGTATGGCTAGGCTTATACAGGCCCTAGGGTCAATAGCCTAGTACCTACCTATGAGCCTATGAATACAGAGTACTGGTAGTTGGGTTGGTTAACAGTGAGGTCCAAGGGAACAAAAGAACACTGACATACGGTCTTCTCTTCATCTTGTAACCAAGCTATGTCTGACCTGAAGAGCTATGTATCCAACTTGATAGCTATAGCACCAGACTCTTCAGCACCAGATTCCCCCTCAGTTTGTGAACAGTTCTTGATGGTTCAGCTTCTGTTTCAAAGCTTGTATTAATTCCCTCTCTTCTTTCACAAAGAGCATAAATACTTTTAAGTTGTTCAGCCGCAGGCACAATTCTTGCAGGTGTACTCTTCTCTTACAGCATTATTCTTCTTGTAAAGTGAGGTAACATCTTTATTGACTCATTTCACTGTCTGATGGCATAGTCTTTTCCACCTGTTAACTCTGGACCAATATTGGGTAGAGACTATTAAAACATAAGACTTCTACAAAGTATAGATTATTGTAAGGTCTTCTTTGGCTTGAGACGGTCACAGGAAGTTCAAGGCTACCAAGTCTTGAGATCATTACGTATTGCCATTTCCCACCCTAGACTGTACCTCCCTCACAGAGAAAACCAGGCCAGTTAATCTTGGGTGAATTTATGAATACACATTACCCAGGTCTGGTATAAGGATGATAGCATCACACTGCATTACATGCAGAGGGAGTCTGTTCCAGAGGTGCAGAAGATGCCAATCAATAAATCTGTCCCTTCCCCTTTTTCTACAGACCTGCTAAAACAGGTTTAGATTCCCTGTTCTAGTACTTGTGCAACTGTTCAATTTGTGAAACTACAAGAGGTTCTGGACTACTGGGTCCCTGTCTGCCCAGAAGGCAAGGTGTACGTCTCCACTGAGGAACCTATAAGACAGAAAACAGAGCAGTGCCTCTAGTCCTTTCTTGTAGCTTGATAGATTTTAAACTGGCGATCCTCTTTGTTAGAAACTTATGGGGTCTTTCTAACTGACTTGAAATGTCGGGTGAGATACATTCCAAAGGAGGCATTGCATTCGATAACTGCCCTGATTAGTGCTAAATACAAGGGGCAATAACCTCTTTAGAGCTGGGTGAAATTTCCTTGGCAATCAACTGTGCCAAGTAGGATTTCCTGACAAAAAGAAGTTATGTCTTACTACAACGTTCCATCTGTATTGTTGATCCTCGTTCAGTCATTACGCATGGGTATCTGTTCCGAGCTCGGAACCGAGCCGGCCAATTTCCAAGCTCGCGTCAGCTTCAAACTCTCGAGCTAAACTCTTACCCACAATCCCCCTCTCCCTGATACCTCAGATTGAGTTTGCAAGTTAAAGAAGGTAGAAGCTACCTCTGGTCAAATAACCTAAGAGAACTGGATGGTGAGATCCACTAGAAACCACAGGAGGGGGAAGGAGGGAGGGTCGTAATGACTGAACGAGGATCAACAATACAGATGGAACATTATGGTAAGACAACTTCTTTATCTGTTACTGTTAATCCTCGTTCATTCCTTACGCATGGGACAGAGTCCCCACCTACCTCTATTCCTGGAAGGCTCTCATGGAAGGACATTCCTGAGCACCATAGAACTGAAAGATGCTCTTCCCCTGGAGGCCAAATCCAATTTGTAATGATTCATGAAGGTATGAGGCGTAGCCCAAGTTGCAGCTGCACAGATGTCATGTAAAGAAGCTCTGGCATGGAAGGCAGCAGAAGTTGCCACCGACCTTGTTGAATGAGCTTTCATGGTAGTAGGCAACGAGATATTACATTGTGTGTAAATAAAGGTCACACAGTCCTTCAACCATCTAGCTAATGTGACCTTAACAACAGCAGATCCTAATCTAGATCCAGAAAAGACCAAAAATAGCTGGTCAGCTTTATGAAAGGGTTTAGTCCTGTTTAAGTAAAAATGGATTTGCCTGTGTATATCTAGGGTATGTAGGCAATACTCTCCTCTGTTTGAATGGATGGGAAAGAAAACTGGCAATTCAGTGGTTTGATTAATGGGCATTTCAGAGATCACTTTAGGCAGAAAGGACGGATTAGTTCTCAGAGAGACACTATCTCTATGAAAAATCAAGTATGGATTCTTGATACATAAAGCTTGAAGTCCAGAAATACACCTGGCAGAAGTAATAGCGACCAAAAACAAGGTTTTCCATGACAAATACTTGAGGTCGCAAGAAGAGGCTGGTTCGAAAAGTGCCATAGTCAGAGCTTGTAGAACTAATGATAAATCCCATGGTTGAACTAATGATAAATCCCATGGTTGAATAGGTTCTCTAAAAGGTGGCTTCAGATGATTCACACCTTTTATGAATGTCATGCACAATTTATGGGACATAACAGAGGAATCTTGGACACCCTCATGAAAATTAGAAATTGCAGCCAAATGAACTCTAATGGTAGAGGCCGAAAGACCCGATTTAAACAGGTCGGCCAGATACTGGTGCTGAAAAGGGGTCTACTTGTTTATCTTTCAGCCAACAGGTAAATCTTTTCCACTTGCTCAGATAAGTAATTCTAGTGGAAGACTTATGAGAAGCAATGAGAGTATCACGTACTGGTAAAGAAAGATCATTCTGCCTGGCAATCAAGAGAATTGGAGTAGCCAAGCAGTTAGCTTCAGGCTGTTCAGATTGGGATGAATCAGGTTCTGTGGGTGTGAGATCAACTCCGGAATTGGATGGAAAATCCATGGTCGATCTAGTAGGTGAGGCCAAAGGAATGGGAGCCAAATCTGTCAGGGCCAATATAGTGCTATTAGGATTACCTTGCTCTTCAACCACTGGGCTTTCTTCAGATACTGGGGAATGAGAGGAAAGGGCGAAAATGCGTAGAGAAAACCCAAGGGCCAATCGTGGACTAGAGCGTCCCTGGGTGACTGTCCTGGAGGGGGAATCAGGGTGAAGCAGTTGCTGCATTTGTAGTTGGTCGGGGATGCAAAGAGGTCGCAGCAAGGGTGGCCCGAGTGGTGGAAGATCTCCGTCGCTATCAAGGAATTCAGGGACCACTCGTGAGGTTGAAGAATGCACCTGCTGAGTCTTGTCTGCTATCACATTGGAACTCCTGCGAATGTGCGTTGCTAGAAGAAAACGGTTGGTAGCCATCGCCTATTGCCATATCCTCACGGCCTCTCGACAAAGGGGGTAAGATTTGGTTCCACCTTGCTTGTTGATGTACCAGACCACCGCCATGTTGTCTGTGTGAATTGCAATTGTCCCAGATGGCAGCAGGGGATGGAATGCTTGCAACATCAGAAGCACCGCCCTCAGCTCTATAACATTTATATGCAGATGGGCCTCCAGTTGGGATCAAGTGCCTTGGACTGTCTGTCCCTGACATAGCCCCCACCCCATCAGGGAGGTGTCTGTGGTCACTGTGGCCTTGGGTTGCTGGGGGGAGAAGGGGAGAGACCATTGTGAGAGATTGTGTGCCATCCACCAATTTAAATCCTGTTTGCACCTGTGGGTTACTCGAATCATAGCTGAAAGAGGATGCTGAAAAGGATACCACTGGGTGAGCAGTAGCCATTGTAGAAGCCTCATGTGAAACCTGGCCAGGGGAACAATGGTGATGGAGGCTGCCATGGAACCCAAAAGCTGTAGAACCGAGTGAGCCAAGGAATTTTCCTTTGAAAGGATTGGAATTGGTTGTTGCTTTATCCTTAAAATTCTGTGCTCTGAAATAGCAGCTCTGCAGTTCTTTGTGTCCAAGATAACCCTTATGAATTTTGTCGACTGAGATGGGGTGAGATTGGATTTCTGACAGTTTATGGTTATGCCTAGCCTTTGAGCAGCGGGGAGAGAGTATGCCAGGGCTTTTTCCAGTAGATGTCTGGTGGGGGCGGAAATGAGCCAGTCATCTAGGTATAGAAACACCTGGAATCCTTGAAGTCGCAAGTGAGCTGTGACAACTGCCATGTTCTTTGTGAACACTCTGGGGGCTGTAGAGAGTCCGAAGGGCAGTACTCTGAACTGGTAGTGACTAACTCCTGCACGGAAGTGCAGAAATCTTCTTGACGGTCTGTCCACCTTTATGTGGTAGTACGCATCTTGAAGATCTATAGAGCACATCCAATCGTCTTTTTCCAAAAGCGGGAGGATAAACTGTATAGTGACCATCCGGAATTTTTGTACTCTCACAAACTTGTTCAATACACTGAGATCCAAAATTGGTCTCCAGTCCCCGGTTTTCTTTGGCACCAAAAATAGTCTCGAGTAGAATCCGGATCCTATCTGGTCTGGAGGGACTATTTGGATGACTCTCTTTCTTAGCAGATTTTCTATCTCTATTGTTGCTTCTTCCCTTTGACTGGGTGGAACGTCGGGAAGATTTTTTGAAGGGACGGGACAAAGATCGAAGGGGATATGATAACCTCTGGTTATGATCCTTTGTATCCAAGAATCGGTGGTGATGGTTAGCCAGGCAGAAGGGTACAAGAAGAAACGTCCCCCAACCACCTCCAGAGGAAAGGAGTTGGGCCGCTCTTCAGGAGCGCTGGTAGGATTGACCAGGGAAAAAATTCCTGGAACCCTGGTTACACGGTCCCCCTCTGCCCTGAAAGGAGCATCTTCCCTGTGAGTTTCCCCCTCTGCTTCTGGGGGAGAACTTGGCCTGTGTATCATGGAAAGGACCCTGAGATTTCTTGAATCATATCTTCCCACTCTTTTGGTTTTGGGAGAAAAACGTTGAGGGGAAGAATAACGGACACCTACGGCAGAAAGGGTCTTACTGTCCTGTTCACATCTGACCAGTGTGCTTTTAATTTTGGGCCTAAACAACGAGGAGGGCTCAATGGGGGCATTAAGAAAGGAAGACTTAAAAGGTTCTGTGAAGTTGCACAAGCGCATCCAGGCGTGTCGTCTCAAGACCGCAGCTGAACCCGCCGCTCTAGCTGCTCCTTCTGATGCGTGATATATCAATCGCATAGAGGAGTTAGATATAGACTCAATGGTGGCCAGCTGAGAGGCCACTTTGTCACGGACCTCAGACACTGCACCAGCCAAGGTTTCAGAGAGCTCAGAAACCAGATCCCTTTGAAACCTGGTAAAATGTGCCATATAATTCAGGGACCTGATAGCAAAGGTCGCTGAAGCAAAGGTGTGCTTTCCTATTCTGTCCAGGGCCCAGGACTCTCTGTTAGGCGGATGGACAGTCTGGCTCTCTTCTTCTGCCAGATCCTTTTTTGTTGCGGCCACCACCACCAAAGCATTTACAGGAAGACCTTTGGACCACTGGGGATCCGAAGCAGGAGGGGACAAGATCTTATCTGGCCTCCGGGGAATAGCTTCAATGGTATCAGGGGCCTTCCAAGCACGCTGCATGATAAACTTGAGTTCATCGGCAGGTGGAGTAACCCAGGAGGTAGGGGGCCAGGCGCGAAGGGCCTGCAGAAACACAGATTCCTCAGGGGTCAGCTTAGAGGACTGCCAGTCACCTCTCTGTTTCAGGATTTCAAGGATATTGCCAAAGGATACCTCAGAGGGTGACTGAGGGGATCCTTCCCACTCATCGAAATCTGCGTCTTCGGTGAGGGACTCCTCTCTGGAGTCAATGTGCTTCCTATTGCATGAACTTTTCTGGTGGACCTTCTCAGCGGGAAAAGCTGGGGAAGATAATGGAAAGGGGGATTCCTGAGGGAATATGTCCTGAGGCCCTTGCACCCGGTGTCCGCTATGTGTGACTTGTGAAACCAGTGTACCAGGAGGGTGGAGGTATAGACACAGTCCAGTATCGCCAGCAGCAGCGAAAGCCTTCTCCATCAATTGGAAGGCTGGTCCACCCGGAGAGGAGTGTATATGTCTAGGACAGATAGCAGGCACTCCTCCACTAAGTGGCTCAGCCTACCGACTCGGAGTCCCTGGATGGCTGTGGAGCAGCAAGCTATGCGTGTCACAGCTAACATCCTGGGTCACAGCAAAACTTTCCTGCCATGAAGGCAACTGTGGTTCCTTAGTGAGATCCATAAAGGGAACTGCAGAAGGGGAAGACTGTACTATATCAATGGACTTCAAAAGCAATGAAGGAGGAGAATAAGAAGGTGTCTTTGGAGATGGGTGGTCACCTCCCAAGGAAGGATAGTTCCTGAGGGGTGGAATACCTCTGGTCAAGAATGTCTGGTCCACAAGACGCAACACATGTTCGGAAAGGCTTCTAGTGGACCTCACAGAGACTGAGGGAGACACAGGCCTGTCCACAAAAGAGGCAGACTCGGTGCCTATCTCATCTGACCACACCGAGGACAACGGTGCATAGAGAGACTGGACTACAGTTGTCTGCACCGAAGAAGTCATCGGTGCCGATGTCATTGTCTGCACCGACACAGGGATCGGTGCCGAAGTTGGAACCGACAAAACTTTTAGTTATGTACTTACCATAACTTTAGATGTTTGGGATCCATCTCGCCTACATTCAGTACTGATGGGCTCGGAGCCGATCCCTCGGCTCCGACTCGGCACGCTATGCTATAGAGCGAGGCCTCTTATTGGCTGAGCTATTTCTTATCCCAGGAAGCACCACCACTAATCCCCCAGATCTTGTTTGTCCGCATTCATGCACACGTGCACAACTTGTTTATATAACATTGTCAGATGTTTCAAGATGAAACAACAGGATTCGGACCTTCTGATATCCTCTGATCTCCAAGGAAGGGGAAAGGAGGGTGGGTTATTGGGAATGTAGGTGAGATGGATCCCAAACATCTAAAGTTATGGTAAGTACATAACTAAAAGATGTTATGTGATCCTATCTCGCCTACATTCAGTACTGATGGGACAGCGTCCCTAGCACCTAAATCCTGGGTGGCTCATTGGAAAACACTCCTGAGCACTGTGGAACCAAATGAAGCTCGTCCTCTAGATGCCACATCCAATTTGTAGTGGGAAATGAAAGTGTGCGGGGAAGACCATGTAGCCGCAGCACAAATGTCACTAATGGCAAGCTTAGAATGAAATGCTATCGAAGTAGCCACAGCTCTTGTAGAATGAGCTTTGACAGAGGTGGTAAGCTCTTTATTAGAATAAGAATAAGCTTGAGTAATACAGTCCCTGATCCATTTGGCCATAGTGACCTTTGTGACGGCTTTGCCCAATTTATTGTCCGCAAAGGATACAAACAACTGATCTGTTTTCCTTGTTTGTTTGGTCCTATCTAAATAAAAATGCAATTGCCTGTGGACATCTAATGTGTGGAATATGAATTCCGCTTTGTTAGAATACTTCGGAAAGAAGACTGGAAGTTCTAATGACTGTTGTAGGCAGAAACTGGAACAAACTTTAGGGACAAAGGATGGATTTGGCCTGAGAGATACTCTGTCTTTGTGAAAAACCAAGTAAGGAGGTTTTACAGACAAAGCTTGAAGCTCTGAAACCCTTCTGGCAGAAGTAATCGCCACCAGAAAGGCAGTTTTCCACGATAGAAATTGTAAATCACATGTTGCTGCCGGTTCGAAGGGGGAGGAAGTTAAGGAGCGTAACACCACATCGAGATCCCATGGAGGAGCAGGATGAGAAATCGGAGGTCTTAAAAGCGCAGCACCTTTCAAGAAGGTCTTACACAATCTGTTGCTCATTAAAGGTGGGTTTATAGATTCGTGAAAATTGGAAATAGCTGCCAATTGAACCTTGATGGTAGAGACTGAAGAGCCTTGATTGAAAAGAGAAGTTAGAAATTTCAGTACTTCTGATACAGGAATAGTGATGGGATCCAGACCCCGGAGTTGAGCCCAAATAGCAAATCTTTTCCATTTGCTAGAACACAATTTCTTTGTAGCAGACTTGTGGGCCGAAGATAAAATGTGTACAACTTCCGGATCCAAGGTATGACTCCTGACTATAGTCGGAAGAGGAGGAGCCAAGCCGTCAATTTTAAGGTGTGTAGGGACTGGTGGAATAGTCCCGACTGATGAACCAATAGGTCTGGGATCTGATCCAGGAACCATGGACCTTCCAGTGCATATTTCCGAAGATAGGGGAACCATACTTGATGAGGCCAGTAAAGAGCAACTAAGATCATTTTGCTCCCCAAGAGAGACGCCTTTTGGATCACCCTGAGAAGGAGAGGAACTGGGGGAAAAGCATAAAGCAAGCCGGTGGGCCACGGACGGGCTAGTGCGTCCATAGGGCTCTTCCCCGGAGCCGGGGTGAGGGAGAAGAACTTTTTGCACTTCGCATTCAGTGGAGTCGCGAAGAGGTCGCAACACGGAACTCCCCATTTGCTGAAAATCTGATTTGCAACTGTAATGTTCAGAGACCATTCGTGTGGAGAGAGGATAGTTCTGCTCAGTCTGTTGGCTATCACATTGGACTTGCCCAGGACATGAGTTGCCACTAGAAAGCGTTTGGTCGACACTGCCCATTCCCAAACTCTCATGGCCTCTCTGCAAAGGGGATAGGATCTGGTCCCTCCCTGTTTGTTCAGGTACCAGACCACTGACGTGTTGTCGGAGTGAACGGCAATTACGCCCTGAGGGAGGTAATCGTGAAGGGCTTGGAAGGGACAGAAGCACCGCCCTCATTTCTAGGATGTTGATATGAAGTAGGGTCTCTTCTGGATGCCATTTGCCTTGGACTAACCTGCCCAGGGAATGCCCCCCCACCCCATCTGGGAGGCGTCCGTGGTCAAAGTGGCCACAGGAGGAGGTGGAACAAAGGGTCGTCCCTGATCCAGATTGGAGGGCACCAGCCACCAGCAAAGGTCCCGTTTGCAGGTTTCCGTGATCCATATGAGGTGACAGAGGGAGTTCCTGAAAGGACCACTGAGATGAAAGAAGCCACTGGAGAATTCTCATGTGCAACCTTGCTAGGGGAACTAGAAGAACCATGGCGGACATGGATCCCAATAGCTGAAGGACCATTCTGGCAGGGGCTTTGGATCTGGGAAGTAAGGCTCGAACTTGAGCCTGTATGGTTTGTATCCTGTCTGTAGGTAGATAGACCCGCATTCGGTTTGAGTCTATCTCTACTCCGATGAATCTTATGCGATGACATGGCAGCAACACAGTCTTTGGCCAATTGAAGATGATTCCAAGGGAATTGCCCAGTGATATCGTGGCTTGTAGGCTCCGCAATAGTAGATGCTTGGAGGTGGCAGTTAGGAGCCAGTCGTCTAGATACGGAAACACCTGGAATCCTAGGCTTCTCAGGTGAGCAGTCACGACCGCCAAACATTTGGTGAACACCCTGGGGGCTGTGGTGAGACCAAAGGGCAGCGCACAGAACTGAAAATGACTGCCTCCTAGGCTGAAGTGCAGATGTCTCCTGGACGCTTGATGTACCATGATATGGTAATAAGCGTCCTTGAGATCTATGGAGCACATCCAAACACCTTTCTCCAGCAATGGGAGAATGGTTTGTAGGGTGACCATTCGGAACTTGGACTTTTTGACTGAACGGTTTAGAATGCTGAGATCCAAAATGGGCCTCAAGTCCCCGGTCTTTTTTGGCACCAAAAAGAATCTTGAGTAAGTCCCTAATCCGATCTGGTCTGCGGGGACCGGTTGGATGACTCCTTTGCAGCAGCTTTGAAACTTCTGAGGCTGCAGTTTCCCGTTGACTGGGTGGCGGGTCCGGGATTTTTTTGGACTGAGGTGGAGAGTGAGAGAAAGGGATGGCGTAACCTCCGGCAATAATTCGAAGCACCCATCGGTCCTGAGTGATACCTTCCCAGGCTTTTAGGTGCCTCGAAAAACGACCACCGACTGGCTCGGAGCTGCACAGTCGGGCAATCCCTCAGGGACTGTGAAAGGCTGAAGAGCCACGAAAGGACTCGCGGTCTCCAGTGTTGCGAGGGCCTCTGCCGCCTCTGGGACGGCGTCTTCCAGAAGAATTTCCCCTCCCTGCCTCTGGAAGGGGATCATCCTGCTGTGAGGGGTAAGACTTCTGAGATCTGAACCACATTTTCCCTCCTCTTTTAGCCTTGGGGTAAGGCCGAAAGGGAGTGGAAAATCGTGCCCCTACGGCAGTCAAAGTCTTACCTTCTTGCTCGCAGCGGGTCAGTGTGTCCTTTACCTTGGGTCCAAACAAGGAGGACCCATCAAAGGGGGCGTCGGCAAAGGAAGACTTAAAGGCCTTCGCAAAATGACACAGGCGGAGCCAGGCTTGTCTCCGTAGAGCAATGCCTGTACCCGCCGCTCTACTCGCCCCTTCGGCCGCATAAGAAATGAGCCTCATGGACGAGTTTGATATGGACGACAGCGTAGCCAGCTGAGAGCCAACCATCTGGGCCAGCTCCTCAGGCAGGTTACCCAAGAGGGTATCAGAAAGTTCTTTAATCAGATCCCTCTGAAATCTGGTAAGTGCATGAGATAGTTCAAGGACCTTAATGTAAAGGCCGCTGAACTTAGGGTGCGCTTACCGTACCGATCCATGCTCCTAGACTCCTTATTAGGAGGATGGACGGACGTCGAAGCCTCTGCTACATCTTGCTGGGTAGCAGATGCCCACCACCAAAGCATCTACAGTCACACCTTTCGTCAGAAACTCTTTTTCCGGGGGTGCTGACAGGAACTTATTAGGACGAGCAGGCACCGGTTCCACAGAGTCTGGGTGTTCGCCTTCGACAGATCAAATCCAAGAGCTCGTCGAAGGGCGGAGACACCCAGGAGGCGGAGGGCTGAGCCCCGAAGGCCTTAAGGAACACCGACTCATCAGCAGAAGTGGGTTTGGATTGCCAGCTGCCTCGTTGTTTAAGGGCTTCCAGGATGTCTGCAAAGGAGACATCATCTGAGGACGACTTACGGGACCCCTCTGCATCATCGAGATCAGTGTCTGATGTAAGAGACTCATCAGGGGAGTCAACGTGCTTCCTCTTGCACAATCTTTTCCTGGGGGGTTCCTCCGAAGAAGCTTCAGAGGGACCTCCAGGAGGGGGGGGGGACCCCAGTGGGGGTAACCTCAGGCCCCGGGGCTCCGCTGTCTAAGGACAGGGGGACTGCCAAAGACCCAGTCTCAGTATGCAGGGAAGGAGCTGGGGAGACCGTGGAGGTAGCCAAAGAAGATTTGGCTAACGCACTCCTCATGGCCCTGAAGGCGGGACCACCAGAATCCTGGGAAGGTCCCACCTCCGTGGCCACAACGGTAGACGGCACTCCCGCAGCCGACGCACCGAGAGGAAGGCTTGGGACCGAAAACATCAGTCCCGAAGCGTCCCCCCCGGGGCCGACAGAAGAAGTCCGCGTACCGAACTCCGACTCGTGCCGGAGTTAGAGTAAGGGTCGGGCCCGACCCGAAAACCTCCATCGGTTCCACCAGCACCAGCTCCAATGGTGCCGAGGCTGTTGGAGGAGGAACCATAATAGCAGGGTGGACCATCGGCTCCGAAGCCGAATGGGCTGGAGCCGAACACCGGAGACTGGAAAAGTCTTAGGAGCACCCTGTCGATGTCCGAATCGGACATCTTGGAGGATCTAGATGACACCGATCGGTTCCGAACCGACTTCTCCATTGGCTCCATAGGACTAGGGGACCGGCTCCGAATGGATTCAATTACTATCGGTTCCGAGGGAGATCTCAAAGCAATTTCCCTCGGTGCCGATGAGGACTTCAGCGCCGAAGGGGAATAGTCTGAGCCGGCAACCCTCATCGGCTCCAAAATCAGGAGCCGATGAAGGTGACCAGCCTCTCGATGCCCCAGTCCTCGGCTCCGAAACCAGAGGGGTCGAGACTGGAGGCATCGAGGCAGACCGTTCCGCCCTCGTCTCCGAAGTCCGTTGAGCCGATGGAGAAGCCTGCCTAGGTTTTTTGGCAGTCTGTTCCGACAGACTGGTCGGAGCCGACGCTTTTTTCTTCTTCATAGGAGAGGAAGAGGAAGATAAAGCCTCCTCGAAGGAGGGCTTAATCAGACCTTTTAAAATTAATTTATTCTTCCTCTCCTGGAGGACTCTCGAAGAAAAGGCGTGACACACGCTACAGGACTCTTGTAGGTGCTTGGCGCCTAAACAATAAACGCACGAGGAGTGGTCGTCCGTTATGGACATTTTGTAACCACACCTCGTGCACTTTTTAAGCCCAGAGGGTCTATGTTCCTTAGACATGCTGACTAACCCTAAGAAACAAGATTTTACCACAAAGAAAGAGAAAACTAAGTAAGTTTTAAGTTTTTTTTTTTTTTTTTTTTTTTGAGACAAAACACAGTTCACAATCTAGTAGCACAAACACAGAAAATGAGGGTCAAGACCCTCTAACTTAAGCAGGTATTTGACCTCTGGAAACACAAAAACGCTAGATAGTAATAGGGGAAGGCCCCTCTAACTTAAACGGGAAACCTTCCCTTAACAAAAAAAAGTACAGTTTTGTACCTACCATAAATGTAGATGTTCGAAGATCCACATTGCTGCAGTCCTTACTTATGGGTAGTCCGCTGTCCTCGGTCGGCCCGAATACCAAAGTATTAGGCTGACGTCGGTCATGGCGCTCAGAACTGACATCAGAGCGTCAGGGTATAAAAGCGCATGACCGACGTCATATCCTCAGTCTTTTCTTGCCCCAGATGTCAGAAGGCCCTAAAAAGAAAGGCCACAGCCCAAAAACAGGATACCTCCCAAAAACATGCCAAACAACAACCATCACCCAAACCATATTTCCATGCCAACTACAGAGGGGAAGGAGGGAGGGTAAATTGGACTGCAGCAATGTGGATCTTCGAACATCTACATTTATGGTAGGTACAAAACTGTACTATGTTCTTCATCTCACATTGCTGCAGTCCTTACTTATGGGTAGAATCCCAAAGCAGAGGTAAAGGGAGGATGGCAAAATCATACAGCATTAGGGGCTGCTAAAATGCCCTGTAATATAGCAGAGGCAAATCCAGCCCTAGACTTAGAATAAAGAGGAAGGTGGTAATGCTTGGAAAAAGTATGTACTGAACTCCAAGTGGCTGCTTCCAAAATATCTTTTGTAGCTACCCCTCTTAGAAAGGCAGTAGAAGTGGCAGTAGCTCTAGTGGAATGAGGTCTGATTCCAGCCGGAACCTCCTTACCATGATGGGAATAACAAAGAAATACAAAACCCAATCCATTTAGAAATAGTTTGTTTTGAAACAGGTTTCCCCTGAGAACCCAAAGCAAAAGAAACAAACAACTGCTGAGACTGCCTGAACCCCTTGGTTCTGCTCAAATAATAACGTAACTGTCTGTGAATATCCAAAGTATGCAAAATCTTCTTCTTCCCTTTATTTTGGGGGTTTGCATAAAAAGTAGGCAAATGAATAGTTTGGTTCAAGGCCACACTAGAAACCACTTTAGGCATAAAGGAAGGATTAGTGCAAAGATACCCTATCCTTATGAAAAATCAGGAAAGGTTCCACTGCCATAAGGGCCTGTAATTCAGAAACCCTTCTTGCAGAGGTAATGGCCAACAAAAAAGCAGTCTTCCATGATAAATACTTTAACTCAGCAGTAGCTGCAGGCTCAAAAGGTTGTAGAGTAAGTTTTTCCAACACAAAATTGAGATCCCAAGCAGGAGTAGGAGCTCTCGTGGGGTCTTATGTTCTTTGCCCCTCTAAGAAATTGCTTAAACAAAGGATGGGAAAACAAAGGAGGGTCACAATCATAGTGAGCAGAAATGGCTGCAGCATGAACCTTTATCGAGGAGAAAGACAAACCCTTGTCCAATAACTCAGCAAGATATTGAAGAGAAACACTTAAATCAGGCTTGGAAACATCAAATTCCTTCGCTCTGCTCCAAAGAAAAAATCTCCTCCATTTATCTGCGTAAACTTTCCTTGTACTAGGCCTTCTGGCCTCCAAAATAACATTCAAAACTTGCTGTGGAAGCTGAGACCCTCCAGGGTCTAGAACAGAATATGCCAGGCTGTGAGATGCAGAGACTGAATCTTGACATTGAGGAAGTGATTGCCCTCCTGAGACAAAAGATGCGGAATCAAAGGCAGAGGCCATGGAGGCTCCCGTACTAAACTCCTCAGTAGTGGGTACCAGTGCTGTCGAGGCCAATCTGGCGCTATCAGAATCATGGATGGCTTGTCTATTCTGGCCTTCAGGAGTACCTTGGGAATGAGAGGCAGAGGTGGAAAGGCACAGACATGAAGATTGCTCCAACTGAATGATAGAGCATCCACCTTCCAAGCTGTGGGATGAAACCTTTTTGTGCAAAACCTTGGCAACTGGTAATTTAGTGGAGAAGCGAACAGATCTATGTCTGGAGTCCCCCATAACACTGTCAACTTTTGAAACACATGAGGATCCAGTTTCCACTCGTGAGGATCCACAATTTGTCTGCTCAACACATCCGCTAAGGAGTTCTGTGCTCCTGGTAGAAACCTTGCCTGAAGATTGAGTTGTAAACTGAGAGCAGTCTCCCACAAAATCATCGCTTGCCTGCAAAGAGGGTACGAATGGGTTCCCCTTGCTTGTTGATGTACCACATGACAGTAGTGTTGTCTGTTTGAATCAACACCTGTCCTGGGTGAAGTAAATCCCTGAAAGCCATCAATGCAAATTGAACTGCTAACATCTCCTCCAAGTTGATATGCAAATGTTGAAGTCTGACAGGCCACGTGTCTTGCACCCATTTTCCATTGAGGTGTGCTCCCCAAGCCTTGTCCGAGGCATCTGTCGTTAAAATCTGACTCGCCTCTGGTCGGGTCACAGACAGTCCCTTGTTTAGGTGACATTCCTGAGCCCACCACAAAAATTCCTTCTGAATGCAAGGTATTATTGGAATGACAGTGTCTAGATCTTGGCAGTGTTGTGTCCATACATTTTTGAGATACCATTGAAGCTTCCTCATATGCAGTTTGGCATTGGGAAGCACCAGAATACAAGATGCCATGAACTCCAAGGCTTGAAGGACTGTCCTTGCAGTCAGCCTGGACTGTAGAGACATTTGATGGAAATAAAGAGAAAGGCTTCTTTGTTTGTCCGGGGTCAAAAAGGCCATCTGGGAAGCTGTATTCAGTCTCACACCCAGAAAGCACATGTCCTGAGAGGGTACTAGAGACTGGACTTTGTTTCGTTCACAGAATACCCTAGGCATCTTAACACTACCATCACATACTGTAGATGATGAAGAAGTTCGTCCTTGTGTTGTGCAATAATCAGGCAATCGTCCAAATAAGGATAAATCTGTATTCCTCTTAACCTGAAAAAGGCTATCACTGGAGCCAGAACCTTTGTGAACACTCTGGGCGCAGTAGATAAGCCAAAGGGCAATGCAGAGAACTGATAATGTAAATTTCCAGCCCGAAAACGCAGGTACCTCCTGCAACTGGGCCTGATAGGAACATGAAGATAAGCCTCTTTGAGATCTAGAGTTACCATCCAGTGATCTTTTCCCAACAGAGGTAAAAGCTGTTGTAACGTCAGCATTTTGAACTTTGGAATGTCCAGATAAGTGTTGAGGATAGATAAATCCAAAATTGGTCCACGTGTTCCCTTTCTTTGGTACTAGAAACAGGTGAGAATAAAATCCTAGTCCCACTTCTGACAGAGGAACTGGCTGAATGGCTCCTATTTGAAGAAGTAAAGAAATCTGCTTGTGAGCCTCTATCCTTTGCCGAGGAGGAACGTCTGGCATGCCTTTGAAAGGAGGCAATGTAGGGAAATAAAACTTGTAGCCTCGGTTTATAATGTCCAATACCCATTTGTCCTGGGTGACTAAAAGCCAGTTTTGCTTGAAGAGTGCTAACTTTCCTCCCAAAGGAGCTGCCAGGCAAGAAGAATCTGGCAGCTGAAAATGCAGGTCATTGAGCCTGTTTACGAAAGGACTGGCCCCTGCCCTCACCTGCAGATTGTGCAGGCGAACTCCAACTTCTAGGCCTGAATGCACTGTGAGCTCTGCCCCTGCCACGTCTAGATCTACCCCTAGATTGAGAATCAGAAGAAGGGTAGGTCCACCCCTTAGTAGGCCAATTTCTACTAAACTTTGGAGGTTGCACCTGCAAAAAATCTTTAACAGTCTGCATAGACTTAGCCTTGTCTTCCATTTTCTTCAAAACCAACTCCACAGGGGGACCAAACAAAACTTCAGACTGTAAAGGGGCATCCAGAATTCTAGTTTTAACATGCTCGGACAAATTCTGATCCTTAAGCCATGCGTGCCTGCGAAGAACTGAACCAGTGGCAGCCACCCTAGAAGAGGCCTGCACAGCATCAAAACCACACTGCAAAGAATGCTTACCCACCTGTTCAGAGACATGTACTAAATCCTGCAATTCTTTACACTCTATGCCCTCTGCCAAAGCATCCACTTTAGATTTTAGCTGAGAAAGGAGGAAATTCTGATACTTCAACATATGAAACTGGCAATTTAAAGCCCTCATTGCTAAAGTAGAAGAGGTATACACCTTCTTACCCCATCTATCCAAAGCTCTAGCTTCCTTATCTAGAGGAACCGGATTCTTTACAACAGAGGCTCTAACACCCTTAGGCCCCTGACTAATAGTTTCTGGGTCCGCCCTAGGACTCTTATACAGATATTTATGAGCCTCAGGCACCCTGTAATATCTGTCCGGTTTAACTGGCGCAGGAGGCAAAGAATCTGGATTAAGAGAAGCCTCCGAGAAAACATCTTGAACAACATCCAAAACAGGAGGTATAGCCAAGGGTCTATGCTGTGGTAAAAACAAGAATTCCCTAAGCCTCTTCCTTGAATCAGAGAAATCCTGTCCTTCCAACTTAAAATGCTCCCTCATGGAATGCAGAGTTTCTGAAAATGAAAAATCCTCTGGAGGAGAAGCAGAAGGAGTGGAATCCTCTGCATCAGAATCCGAATAAGGAGGAAAATCTAGAATATCTTCAGCAGAAGACTCTGAGTCATCTGAGGCCTGATCCAAACTTTCCAACTCTGGGCCTCTTATCAGGAGGGGGCATAGAACCTCTAATTAAAGTAATCAAATCTTCTGCCATTTTAAGCATGTGCTTTTTAGGCACAGACCCAGAAGTACCTGGAGGGACACCAGAGGAAGGCAAAACAGACCTGCCCTTAGAAGAAACCTTAGTAATAGAAGCAGAAGGCCTAACCACCTTAGGCATAGAAGGGAGAACAGCAACTTGAGAGGCTCCTTCAGCCTGACCTGACTCCTGGGAGGCCACATCCTGCAAAATCAAAGTTTCCCCCTGAGACTCAACAGAAACTTCAGCCGGATCCCCCTGCTCTACTGTAGCTTCTGCAGGACCGGCGTCCGAAACGGACGAATCAACCTGTCTAGGTTTCAAGGATTTGTCTTTGCGCTTCTTAGGAAGCGTCGGAGGATCCGACGGCATATTATAATTACACCGCTTACCAAAGACTAATCTAGCACAATCTAACCTTCTTTTTATAGTGCGCTTATTAAACCTAGCACAAAACCGACACCCGACTACGCCGTGGTCCGTCCCAAACAAGGAATGCAAAGAGAGTGATAATCCCTATGCGGTATCTGTTTCCCACAAGAAATACAATTATTCACTTTTTCTGACATCCGGAATTAACTGAGGCAAGGAAAAACAAAATATTCCCCAACGGGTACTTAGCCCAACTTGGTTTCGGTCTGAAACTCAGAATTGAAAATTTCAGAACGCCGACGGCACTCAACGCTGCTTCTGCATCGGACCATGCGGCAAAAAAGACTGAGGATATGACGTCGGTCATGCGCTTTTATACCCTGACGCTCTGATGTCAGTTCTGAGTGCCATGACCGACGTCAGCCTAATACTTTGGTATTCGGGCTGACCGAGGACAGCGGACTACCCATAAGTAAGGACTGCAGCAATGTGAGATGAAGAACATCACAATTTTCCTCAACAGATTTTACCAAACACACTCGTACAACAACAATAGCTGTTAAAACAGCTTTTGGGTTCAAAATAGCAAAATTCCTGACAGGAAAAGTCTGAATAAAACAGTACTTAGCCCAGCCAAGTTTGAGATCATGTCCTAGCTTGTAAGCGGCAAACGAGATCTGGGGGATTAGTGGTGGTGCATCCTGGGATAAGAAATAGCTCAGCCAATAATATGCTTCGCTCTATAGCATAGCGTGCCGAGTCGGAGCCGAGGGATCGGCTCTGAGCCCATCAGTACTGAATGTAGGCGAGATAGGATCACATAACATCTGGAGTTAACAATAAAGGCCTCGGTTCTGAGGAAGATCTCGGAGCCGTCAAGGTCTGCGCCAACTGAACGGTCGGTGCAGATACAGTGGTAATGGTCTGAACAGAGGAGCTCCTCGGTGCCGATATGTAGAAGGCTGCAGGAGCAGATGGAGCCGAAATCACTAATGGAGCCAAAGACCTTGGTGCCGAAGGTCTGGACACCGAAAGCATTGGGGCTGACAGAGCTCCGGAGCCGAAATTTTAGCCTTTTTAGGTTTTGGTTGGTGATAGTCCTCAGCCGGGGACGAAGGCAATGATTTAGCCTTAGAAGAAACATCCATTTTCTTATGGGCTTTAGTGGGGGTTGAGACCTCTGACCCAGAAATAGCCTCTGAAAAGGGAGATTTTAGAAGTCCCTTCAGTATCAGCTTATTTTTCCTTTCTAAAAAAGTTCTATTAGAAAAGTTCTCACAAACAGTACAAGGTGGTTCAACAGATAAATGGGAAGCTCCCAAACAATAAACACATAATGAGTGTGCATCAGAAGTAGGCAGTTTGTGTCCGCAATCAGAGCACCGCTTAAACCCCGGACTACCTTTTTGATCTGCCATATTAACTAACAGAAAAGTACCAACAATGGTACAAGAGAGTACCCGAAGGTATGAAAGAGAAAGGGAAAAGGATTACCAATGATGGTAAAGAGAAAATGACCTTGCGGTAAAAAAGTTAAGTAAAGGACAGAAAAAAACCTGAGAAAATTATGAACGCTAGATGCGATAGGGCAAGAGACAATAAAATATCACCTCTTCTGACAGAAAAGTAATTTGTAAAACAATTAAACAACTGACTGTACTTAGCTCAAGAGAAGTAGCTTGACACGACTGGATGGCAACGCGGCAAATGAAATCTGAGGTATCAGGGAGAGGGGGATTGTGGGTAAGAGTTTAGCTCAAGAGTTTGAAGCTGACGCGAGCTTGGAAATTGGCTGGCTCGGTTCCGAGCTCGGAACAAATACCCATGCGTAAGGAATGAACGAGGATTAACAATATCAGATCCCTGGGTGATCAAAGGGCAGCATCTTAAAAGTTCTCGGGTTTCTTACTACATTTTCATCTTGATGTGGGGTACTGTTGATGCTATATGCTGGGGGTAAAATATGTCTGCCAAATGCCACCATGTTGCATTTTTTTACCTTTTAATTTAAGCCTATTCTTAATAAACCAGACATTTAAAAGTGTAAGTTCCTGCTGGAGGGCTTGAGTCAGGAGGAGACTTCAGAATGTCTACCAGTTTGTAGTAATCTGCCAGCTTGGTTGGCCACTTGGTTTTTAGGCTGTAGGTCAGAGAAATGAATACCAAACAAAAGCAGAACAGCACTGAGAGGATACAATCTATGCGAGTCAGAAAAACATGATATTCATGCATATATTATCAATAAACAAAAGCACATACATTTACAAATTGGCAATAGTCAAGATACCAGCAATCAGTGCAGAGCTCTCCAGCATTATGTACCCTTAACATTTAATGTCATGAAGTACTATATAAATTCATAATTTTAAATGAAAATGACTATCCAAAATGGGACAGGAGCCATTGCGGACATGTTGCCAGCTGATTGGTAATGTAAAATGCTGTTCAGCAAAGCTTCCAAGTTAACACAGCCCAATATATTAATGCAAGTATAATTATTAATATTTTACTGCTAAATTATTACTATTTGGTATTTAGACACCATCCATTAATAACAAGCTGTTGTGCTTTGTGTATACTTCCACTTGATACTCTGCCATTCTGTATAGATGATTTTGGGTTTAAGTTATTAAAGAAATATTAATGTTGAATGCATTTATATGAAGACAAGATGATCAATTTCAACAATTGGCTTAAGTATTGGTGTCATTCAAAGGGGATCCAATGCCTGTCAGCCTGGGACGACATGCTCGACAAGCCACGATGCTTCGCTAGGGACGGCTTGCACCAGTCACCCCTGGGCTTTCAGATATTGGCAAAGGGTCTTTCTACCCCCATAGTGCCTTTTTTTAGGCAAGGCTCAAAAGACAAACCCACCTCCATAGGTATCACAAGGGATAAGAAACTAAGAGCAATGCTACTCAACACCACAAGTCTAAACCTCAAGATGCACGCACTCGAAACTCACCTTAGCATGGAGAACATCGATATCTGTGCAGTAACAGAAACCTGGTTCAAGGCTCCCGAGAGCACCCCAGCACTACCAGGTTATACCTCATACCATGCTTTTCGGCCCCAAAACTTAGACCGTACCACAAAAGGAGGGGGAGTATCAATATTCGTCAAAGATACCCACACCTCCAGGTTGGTGGCACAGCACGAAGCATCAGAGAGTATCCATGTGCAACTAACAGTGGGTAAAACTGCCTTCCAGTTTATAGCCTGCTACAGACCACCCTCCCAAACCCAGGAACCCCACTTGGCCTTCCTGAGAACACTGGAAAATATGAAGGTATCTCCAAACACCATTATATTGGGAGACTTCAACTACCCAAACATAGACTGGGAGCATTACTCTAGCTCCAAAACCCTAGCTCAAAGGTTCCTAGAATTTATAAACTCAAATGCTATGGAACAACTTGTTACCACTCCCACAAGAGGGGAAAACATACTGGACCTGATCATCACCAACATGGGGACTCTATGCTCCAGACCAGAAGTGTATCCCTCACTGGTAAGATCAGACCATAAACTAATCTCACTGGATATTCACATCCCGACTCCACCCCCTGCCCTAAAAACCAGAGTGAAAAACTTCTCTAAAGCAAATTTCACACTCCTCAAAACTGAGGTGGAATCCTTCAAAGCCCCCAGGCCTGTGGAAAATACGGCCCAGACCGCAGAATCCTTTATAAACGCATTCTATGAACACCTTCAGGAATGCATGGATCATGCAATCCCAAATAAAACCAAGACCCAATCCTCCAAAGGCAGACGTCCTGTCTGGTGGACCCCCAGCCATAAACAAACTATACAATAGAAGGAGGAAGCTACTACATGATGGAGCAAAATCCCAAAAAGGGAAGGCATCTCTGATCAGTATTAGCAAAAACTACGGGCACTCATAAAATCGTCCAAGGCCAGCTTTGAGAGAAAAATTGCACAGGACATTAAGGATAATCACAAGGCTTTCTTTAGTTATGTTAGGAACCTGAGTGGGAATTCCCAGATATACTCAGAATTAGTACAAAATGACAAAAAATACACCAAACCCACAGACATTGCCAACATCCTAGCTGACAGGTTCAGCACAAACTCCCCCCCCCCCCACCAAAAGGGCAAATATCTAATCCCAGCAGAGTGCTACCCCCCCTGACATCTCAGATGCTCAGGTAAGAGCTGCCCTCTCCAAAGCAAAAAACACAGCATCAATGGGACCAGACGGTGTCCTGGGCTGCGTCCTACATGAACTCCAAGAAGAGCTAAACCCAAACATAAAACTACTGTTCAATCTCAGCCTTACTACAGGATATGTACCCAAAGAGTGGCGTACAGAAACAGTGGTCCCTCTCCACAAAGGTGGTGCCACAACGGATCCAGGAAACTATCGCCCCATAAGCCTGACTAGCTTGGTCTGCAAAGCTATGGAAAGGATCATCATGGACCTCATAAATAAAGATATTGGGGACCTACAGACACTGGATCCTACCCAGTTCGGCTTCAAGGGCAGATCCTGCCTCTTAAACCTGGTCGATTTCTTTGAAACAGTCACCAAGGCCATTGACGAGGGGAAGGTGGTCCACACAGCCTACCTGGACCTCGCAAAAGCCTTCAATACAATACCCCACTCGGGCATTATAGATAAGCTCACCAGCTTAAATATAAACCCCTATGTCACTAGATGGGTTGCAAACTGGCTCAAGGACAGACCCCACATGGTTAGAATTGCTGGAGCCATGTCAGACTCCAAACCAGTTACAAGTGGCGTCCCACAAGGCTCAGTCCTGGGACCTCTCTTCTTCAGTATATATTTCTCGGAGGTACAGGCCAACATGGAAGGACTGTGGCTGACCAAGTTTGCAGATGACTGCAAACTGGGCATCATAATCGACTTTCCAGCTGACACAAACATCCGCCAAAAAGGCCTCATAGAAACAGACAACTGGTGCCAGAGCCATGGCCTCAAGCTAAATGCCAAAAAGTGTATAGACATCCCCTTTGGCAAAAACAAAGTGCCCACAAATTACCACATAGGTGGTAATCCATTAAGTACAGAAGAAGTAATTAGGGACCTGGGGACCCAAGTTGATAGCAATCTCTCATTTGACAACCACGTGACCAAAGTGGTTAGAAAAACATTTTATATAGCCCACCTAATCATGAAGGGATTCACATCTAGATCAGGGGAGGTCATCGTGCCTCTTTACTCATCCCTCATCAGGTCCACATTTGAGTACAATGCCCCTTTTGGGATGTACCTTACCAGACACCTGCAGCAACTGGAAAGACCCCAAAAGTACCTCACCAAGAGGATCAAAGGGCTCAAACAGATGCCATATGCTGCCCGGTTAAAGAAACTCCGGCTCTACTCAGTGGCATACTGCCTGCTCAGAGGCGATCTGTGCCTGACGTATAAAGCCATGTCCAACCCGGAATTAAATGGACATGCTGCACCTCAGAAAATCCAAATCCCATCGAGCTACGTGCTCGAGAGACTTGAACCTCAGCACTGAAATAAATAGGACATGCTGGAGGGACAGATTCATAACCCAGAGGCTCCCTTCACTCTGGAATAAAATCCCAGTCCAGGTTAGGCAGAGTCCCTCATTGACTCTCTTCAAGAGGAATCTTGATGAGTGGATGGGAGATCGTAGGTTTACCCCAGGTATCACTTCTGTGTCACTGTTAGACAGAGGCACAGTATACTAACCTCGAAAAAGGGCATAGCAAAATTAATTTAAAATGGGTGGCGAAAGCCAAACACACTCTGGCTAGGGTTATAAATGCCCTAGGGCAGATAGCCTAGTATGAACCTATGAACCTATGAACCCATTTATAATTTTGCATGAATGCAGTTCACAGCATCTTCCTTACTAAGCACCCTAATTGGGTCCAAAGCTCTTCCTAACCTGTGAGCTAATAATGCCTGAGCAATTATGTTTCCTAATGATTAAGTGGACATTGTATAAAAAAAGCAAGAGAACTTGGTGTCCACTGGATGCCATTACAGAAATAAGGGCTTCTACATGCCCTCTGGCAAAATTAGTCAAAGGGCTCACAGAAATAGCATAGCTAACTCCCTACTGCCTAAACGTATCATATGGAGTGTAGTGTGACAAAATGAACATATCTACAAGCATGACATTCCAATGCCACAACATTAGTATGACTGCAATACAACAGTGCATTTTATAGTGGATTCTAGCACTCATCAACTTGCTAAAAATTATAAACACCACCTCTAAAATGCAGTCCTCTCCTTCACGTATACAACAATGGTATCCATGAAACACACACGAATGAAGCACATTCATTTCCACTGCACCCATATATGGATGCATGTGTGTATGTTTGGGTGCACACATGCATGCATAAATACTTGCATGCACATACGTGTGTGTGTGTGTGTATATTATAGATACACGCACGCGCACACACTATACTTACAGAAATGGTTTGCAACTAGTAACACACAACATTCTTGAAGGAAAACATTTCCAACACTGACATTGGTAATGTGAAAGTAAACATTCCATTTGCAAAGGTATATGATGTTTTGTGAATATATTTGTACCTAGCTAATTGGAAGAGTTACACCCAGAGTGAAATGTTTTTCCTTTTCCACGAGAAGTACATTATCAATTAATATCTTTATTTATTTACTGACATTTGTTTGCCGGGAAAGTTTGACTGGGCACAGGTGCCTTTTTTCAGTGGAGGCCTGGCGGAGAAAAACGTCAATGTACCATAGTGAATTGCAATCAATATTTACAATAAATTTTACAATGCAGTTTCAGTGAATATGACGTAATAGTCAGTAAAATAACATTTGTACGGATATTCACAAACATTGATAAACAAGCAAAGTACTGAGAATTTACAGCCAGAAGGTGTACAAGAGCGGCAGGAGGAATTTAAGAAACACAATAGAGTAAGGTATTAGACGGGATAAGCAAGTTCAAGTGTAAATGGAAAAGTAGCGATTGAATAGTAATTTGGTTGCGCTAATTAGAAGTAGGTATAGCAGTTTAAGCAGTACAATAAAGTGAGGTATTACAAAAGTATAAACAGGTTAGGTGATTTTAGTGCTTTAAGGGGAGGTATAAGAAAGGTGTGGAAGGGGTTAGGCCAGCCATGTCTAAGATGTGGACCAGGGACAAAGAGAGGAAGTCTTTTAGTAATGGTCTGAAAAGATGAAGAAATCTGTTCCATCTCACAACTTCTATCAATTCTTGATACAATATAATACTGGAATACAGACTCATCCCAGCAGCCCTTTGTGGTTTGTAGATGCTAAGCAGTGGTTTATCATTTGACCAAATGGTGTGGTTTGAAGACTGTTTTGGAGTATGGGGCTAATTGCTGAACAGGTGGACGGGTTATGGATGACTTTGTGGGTTCAGATGAGATGAGTACAAGGTGGTGAGGAAGCTTCAGTCAGTTAAGTGTGCTTAACTTAAGAACAGTGCTGGGCCTGATTAGGTTTGTTGTAAATAAATCTGGTGACTTTTAAACTTGAACAATGTTATAAAGCAAGGCTTGTTAAGTTAGGCATGATATAGGCTCCACTGTAGAACCGAGGGTAAGAGGTTAAGTGGTAGCTAGAGTTACCTTGGCAGAGTTTGCAAGGAATTTATTATATGCAGGCTACCTAGTTTTGATGGATTTTCTTGATGCTGCTTTGGATATGTACATCAAATTTAAGACGGTCATCAACTGTCATGTGAAATAGATTTGTATGTAGGGTAATCTTCATCGCGGAGTTACTGAAGGAAGAAATTGTAAAGTGTTTTTCATGGAAATGGGATTTTGCAACTAACTCCGGGCAAAACTGCAATCCAAACTGTAGCTTGCTACTGATCCACACTTCTTTTTTCTTGATATACTGGAAAACATGAGGGTTCAAACATCCTAACAATAGGCGATTTCAACTACCTCACCATTAACTGGGAAAACTACTCATGTACCAACTCCTTTGCTCAACACTTTCTGGAATTCATAAATTCCAATGCCCTGGATCAACTTATCCACATCCCCACCAAGGGCAACAACATCCTAGACCTAGTCGTTACCAACATAAGTGACCGGTGTTCCACACCTGAAGTCAACTCCTCATTGGTCAGATCCAACCATAAGGTAATCACCCTAGATATCCGCATACTGCCGCCATCCACCATTAAGGAAACCACAGTAAAAAAATTTCTCCAAAGCCAACTTCATAAGACAGAAGTGGCAAACTTCATGACACCCATGCAGATGGACAATACAGTTACGACTGCTGAATCCTACACAAATGCACTCTATAAGCACTTATACGAGTGCATGGATCGTGCAATCCCAAACAAAATCAAGATGCTATCCTCCAAAAAAGGAAGCCAAACTTTACAACAGAAGGAAGAAGCTGTTGCAAAAAAGAGTAAAATCTCACAAGTGGAGGAGCTCCCTGGTCAGCTCCGTAAGAAGCTGAGATCCCTTACAAGATCCTCCAAAGCTACCTACGAAAACAAAATAGCCACTGATTCTAAAGACAACCACAAAGCATTCTACAGTTATGTCAAGAATCTCAATGGCAACACCCGGATCTGCTCTGAGTTACAGCACAATGGCATGAAAATTACAGAACCAACTGATATTGCCACCATCCTGGCAGATAGGTTCAGTGCTAACTTTACTCCCTCTCTCACCCCACCTCTCAACTTTACCCCCACTCTCACCCCCCCTCTCAACTTTACCCCCCTCTCACCCCCTAAAGGGCCCAAAGCTATACAGGAAGAATGCAGAGTCCCTGTAATCACATCTATGCAGGTAAAAGCTGCACACTCAAACCAAAAACACAGCATCCAAGAGACCGGACAACATCCCAGGCTGCGTTTTACATAAATTTCAGAACAAATTGGCTCCCCACCTAAGCACCATGTTCAATCATAATCTCCCATCAGGCTTTGTGCCCACTGAATGGCATACAGCAACAGTTATCCCACTCCACAAAGGGGAAGCCACCACTGATCCTGTGAACTATCGCCCTATCAGCCTGATGAGCCTGGTCTGCAAGGCCATGGAACTATCATCATGGAACTCGTAAACAAAGACACTGGTAACCTTCAAACTCTGGACTCCACCCAGTTCGGGTTTGTGAAAGGCAGATCATGCCTTCTGAACCTCATCGACTTCTTTGAGGCAGTCACCAAGGCCATAAACGAGGGTAAGGTGGTTCACACAGCCTATCTTAAGCTCGCCAAGGCTTTCAACACCATCCCCCATTCTGGAATTATAGCTAAACTCGCTAAACTAGGTATAAATCCCTATGTCGCCAAGATGGGTTGTCATCTGGCTCACTGACAGAACCTACACTGCAAACGTTGCAGACTCCAAATCTGACTTCAAACCAGTGACAAGTGAAGTACCACAGGGTTCAGTCTTGGGACCTCTCTTGTTGGGTATCTACTTCTCTGAAGTACAGGCTAACACAGAAGGCCTGGGGCTAATGAAGTTCGAGGATGGCAGCAAACTAGGAGCCATAGTCAAGTCCCCAAATGATGTGGACATCCTACAGAAGGGCCTCACAGATGTCTGGTATTGGAGGCATGACCTCAAGCTCAATGCCAAAAAGTGCATGGTCATCCCCTTTGGAAAAAACTCTGTACCCATGAACTACCACATAAACAGCAGTCAACTTAATGCCAAATGTGTGATAAGAGAACTTGAGACCCAGGTGGACAGTAGTCTCTCCTTTGATAATCACATCACCACAGTAGTCAGGAAATCCTTTTATATGGCACACCTCATCACAAAAGGGTTCTCATCCAGAAAAAGAAAGAGGTCATTGTTCCCCTCTACTCGGCACTCAGACTGATTATAGAGTACAACGCCCCTTTTGCAGTGCACCTCACAAGACATCTGCAGCAGCTGGAAAGGCCATACATAAAAGTACCTCACAAAGAGGATTACTGGCCTCAAACAGATGCTCTACACTGACCATCTCAAAAAACTCCAGATTTACTCTGTAGCATATCGCCTACTCGGAGGAGATCTCTGCCCAACATATAAAGCTATGTTAAACCCAGTGCTGTCGGATATGCTACACCTAAAGAAATCTGAATCCCTCCGAGCTGCACGCTCTAGGGACCTAAACCTTGTCACCATAATAAGCAGGACATGCTGGAAGGTTAGATTCCTGTCCCAGAGACTTCCTATACTCTGGAACAAGCTACCTATCTATGTCAAGCAAAGTTCCTCATTAGCACTCTAAGAAAAATCTTGATGAGTGGATAGGAAATAGGAAATACACCCCAGAGATCACTTATGTGGCTCTGCTCGACAGGGGCACAGGAAATTAACTTTCTTGGGTGGCTTAAGTCAGGGAACCTTCTTGGCTAGGCTTACTTAGACTCATGGGCTGATAGCCTAGTACCTACCTATGAAAAAAAGAGAAGTAGTTAAGTTTTTTGGGGGATTTAGTAGCATGTTATCCTGCAGCCAACTTTCAAAAGCGTTACAGGCTACTTACGTAATTCTCTGAAGATGTATTAGGGTAGACTTGTCAGGGTATTGCATGAAGGATGCTTGCTTATAAAATTTTTGTAGTTTCTTAGTGAATATAGCAAAGAGGAGAGAGCACAGAATGGAGGCCTGTACTGGCAAAAAAGGAAGAAAGGGTGAAAAGGTGGAAAGCCATTTAACAGACAGATATTTATCAGTTAAGGAGTTTTTAAACCATAGCAGCGTGGGTTGAGATAATGTAAGGGAAAACAGTTGCCAGAGAAGTTTTTGGCGGCAGACCTGATCAAATGCTTTAGTGAGATCAAAGAATACAGAGGAAATGAGTTTGCCTTCATCTCCGTGAAGATTAATAAGGTCATGGTATTGCTATGGGTGGCTTTAAAACCATGCTGTGTGAGGATCAGGCGCATCTCAGGTGCCAGCCTTTCATACTATTATGCAAGCTACTTGAGGAATTTAGTGCAGGTTACACTGAAAGGGAGAAAATGAATTAAAAAAATGACTGAAATCTAACCAAAATGTTCACTTTTTCAGCAGAAATATGATCATATAGTACATTTCATCTGGCATATAGCTTTTACAGTGTAACTGCATTGTTGCAAGATTTATTTTAATTGTACTGGGGTGGGAATGAGATAGGAAAAAAAAAATCCTCCCATTGATGCATTCTAACAATTAACATATACAAAGAAGCCATATATAAAGGCAGAAGTGTGCTTTGCAGGTTTTGCTTGCAACCTTGACACTCAATGGAAAACAAAGATAAATGTGCTTGTTATAAGAAGTACTACTAGTCTCAACGACCTTTTTTGCACCAAGGTTCAGTATCAATGTAAGACAGCTTTCCATGGACCGGCCATCTCACGGCACGCATAAAGTAGATACCTATTTATTTGTTTGACGAGGATGCGAGACCTGGGGAGAAAAGCTCCAAAGTACAATAAAAAGACACTTGGCAATAATTACCAAAAAAGTGTACATTCTGCTTAACAGCATAACATTGATCTACTATGGTTGAGAGGTAAGAAAACCTACTGGCAACCTTACTGATTTTATGCTTACAAAGCAATGTTTAAAATCTGTCCCTATTATTTGTCTCTGTCCAGTATACCTCTCAACTGTACAGATTTTCACAGAAATGTTCAGATTTTTGCCTCATATTTTTGGTCTTTTTCTCGTAAAACTGTTGTTTTCTGGCAAACCACTGACAGATCATTGAGGATGAAGTCAGAAAATAATGACAGACAGTTCAGTTTCATACTTCACACCCTTCAGAAAATTAATGCTAATGCAAAACCTGTATTTCTATCAACTTTTGAAGTTTTTAAGAGCAGTACTTAAAAAGGTCCCTATTTTGGGCCTTTGTCCCCCCATAATTTTTGGCTTTTGTCCAGATTTTTTGATCCAAGCAAGGGGCTTCATAACTCTCAACTGTACAGATTTTCGCAGAATGTCCAGATGTTTCCTTCTGAGTTTAGGTCTAATTCTCATAACCTTTATGATTTCCTGGCACATCACTAGGATGATCTGAGGACTGAAGTCATTAAATAATGATAAAGATTTGTATTTCAGATCTCATATCCTTCAGAAAAATGCATAAGACAAATCCTGTTATTCTAGCAACTTTTTACGGTTGCAACAGCAATATTTAAAATCTGTCCATAGTTGTCACGCCATTCTGTTAGGCTTTGTCCAGATTTTTTGCACTACGAGGTTGAAAGGTATGGTGTGTATGTTACCGAGAGAGAGAAGAGTGAGAGTGATCACCTGAGGCAGCAGCAGTGAAGCTTGTGTACCTTTCATCCATACCACAGACACACAGTCTTTTACATTCATGCATGCACTCACACATATCGCTCTCGCTCTTTTCCAATCTCTCACACACAGTCACTCACTCATTCATACCTGCATTCACTCACACATCACTCTTACTCTCTCCCGATCACACACACAGTCACATCCTCATTCATACCTGCATTCATTCACATATCGCTCTCACTCTCCCGATCTCACAAACACACAGTCACTTCCTCATTCATACCTGCATTCATTCACGCATCTCTTTCACTCTTGCAATCTCATTCACTCTTATTATCACACACACACACACACACACACACACACACACACACACACACACACACACACACACACACACACACACACACACACACACAGATTCTTTTGCTTTCATGCATGCATTCACTCACACACGCAGTAAGATTCAAACACACTCATACAGGCATTCCCTTACCTGACGGCCCGGTACAAAGTGCTCCATGGCCCGGTGGTTGGGGACCGCTGCTCTATATGATTTGTCACTGCTGAAGTGACACTCTGACCCTAAGTGCAAAATGAGAAAAAGGGGTAGTGGATGGATGGATAGCAGTCCATCTGCCAAGCCCTTATGGACTCCTTTCCTCATGGTGTGATTGACATTCACTCCAACAGAATGATGACTGACCCCAGCAAGCAGGGGAAAACACGAACCTCCTACTACCCATTATGACGAGAAAGCATCTAAGGAAAGAGCATTCAGTCAGTATGATTTCTGTTTGCAAACATTATGCTTATGGGAGGGGATTCCCTCACAGATGATCCCCCTTTCTCTACTGATATTTCACAAGTGGTCCTTCAGTGGCTTGTAAGCTGTTCTGAAGGTGGGACAAGCCTTACTGCAACCTGTTTGCTTCCAAACCAGCACAGAGTGCAGCAGCTACTACTAATTCAAAGTCCACCTGCTGGTGGGGGGTACTCAAGAAATGCTCTGGTCTAAAACAACTCCCTGATTTCACCAATTTCCTGTGGAGATGGAGTTCATCCAGAAAGTGAATCTGTACAATGCCAAAGTTATTCTCATAAATCCTCATTGGTTGTAGCACATTTGGTTCAGGTTCCTCCTGCCCAACGTACTGGACAAGCCTCTGAGATTGCTCCCATCCAAGACCCTTCTAACTCACCCACTGGACAAGCCTCACACATTCATTTCCTCAGACTAGTCATCAGGTCTCTCCAGTTCCAGTCCTAGCTAATCACCTTTCTTCAGCTTGAAGAATTGGTGAGACTATTTCTTCTTCTTCACAGAAGTGCTTCTAACACTTTTAGTGTCCAGTGGGGCTATTTCCCATCCTCGGCTACAGACAAGGAACTAGATCCTTTTTCAGCCTCTACTCCATCCCAGCCTTCAGACTTTCTCTGATGTTCAACTCTGGATTGACCTATTCCTTCATCTAGAGTCCATCCTGTGAGTTAAAATTACATGTTGCAGCCATCCCAGACTGTCAAGTAGGTTTCAGTTCCCTTTTCTAGTACAGACATTTAAAAAAAAAAAAAACTCTTTCTGAAGGGTGGACTATTACCACAAAAGATCCAGTACTGACTCAGGCTTCTATTTTGCGTTGAAAAAAATGATCTTGCCTCCTTTCGTGATGCAGTTTGTTACAAATATGAATTACCTTGCCTGGAAGGCTAGTTCTCAAAGCTGCTACTTCTGCCAGATAATGCAAGACATCCGCACACTATCTGTTGATCCTCCATAGCTGGTAAGCCACTAAAATGGGTCAAACACATTGCAGTAAACCTTATATGCACAAAGCTGCTATTGGGACCAACTTCAGTCACTATATTCATGTACCTATGCTTTGCCATAGTCTTCCAAGTCAGAGAAAGTAGCAGCTCCTTCCACTGTTTGGAAATCACTGCAAGCTGAAGTTTAATGTTTAGAGGACAACGGCACTCTGGTAAGATGGTTAGCTATTTTGTTTCCATTACCAAGCAACATTAGATTAGAAAGTTTACAAGATTCCTTTTGCATGGTGGTAGCCTGGACATATTTAGTTTTACTATAATAAATGCTATAAGCCTCTGGCATCAGTTTTGCATGTTTACTGAACTAGAACAGTTGCTGTGTCCATGGCCTTCTTCAGCAATGGAGGCATGGATGATGTGGGAGTGCAGAAACTATGTGGTATGCACTCAAAACATTTGCAAATCACTAAGTAGGATGTGATGTCCAGGTCTAGGTCTTCTTATAGGGCTACTGTAACAAGAAGTTTGATCCCATTAGGGGGACTGCCCATGAGTATTCGCTTTGGACTCTGAGTTACTGTTTATACAGCATGGACCCTCTCTTACCAGACATAAAAGTTATGCGCTTACCACAACAATAGATCTAGAACAGCAGATATATCTTCCATAACAAACCTTCCTGCCTGTAAATTGTAGGCACCTGTGCAAGTCATACCTCAGAATATGGAGTGGCTTACCACTAAAGTGCATTAGGGGACAGGGAACAATGTTCAGCAGCGTCCTATAGTTTTGCTAGGCTTAGTCCCCCTGTTTATGGAGGATGGATATACTCTTCCATATCTGTTATTATGTTATCTCTTTCAGACCTAGACTAGGTGGAATCTCACAATTCTTAACACCTGCAGATTTCCTGCCAGGACAGCTTGGGCAGCTTTCGCCTGAGATAAAATTCTGAGGATGCAGTTTTCCAGCCTGACTGTAAACAAATGTACATATCTCAAAGCTATAAAAGCTGTTCACTTTTGTATTAAAAGTCATTCAGCACACAGTCCTCTTCACAATGATCATATGTGGTGTCCAGATGGGGAGATGATAATATCAGCAAGCAAAGAGTAGTAGCATTGTTGGACTTGAAATCATCTACAAGTCTTGGTGAGTATAAAGATACTGAATGGACAGAAGTAAAAAAACATTAAGAGGTTCAAATATATAGGAAATGAAATGGGGTGAAGTAACTGCCAGAGAAATTGAAACAAAATTAAGAAAATGTTTCTAACTGGAAACCCCAGGTCCAGATGCAGTACCTAACTTCTGGCTAAAAGTATTAACATCTTTACTTAAAGATTTAGCCCTGAATAAGAACTACTTGTATGTGCACCCCAAACAGACATCATACTAGTTAACAGGAAAAATGACACACCTCCTTAACAGTCAGCCTGCAAGCTATCCTAAAAACTACAGGCCAATAACCACCATTCAATAACAAAAACTATATACTTGAATTAATGAAATCATGGCAACAGAACAAAACGGTAATAAAAGAAAGTCATAGGGAACAAATGATCATTTGTTGTTAAATAGAGTCATACTGGAGAATTGTAAAAAGGGGAATAATCCAAATATGGTATGGACAGATTACAAAAAAAGAAACTGACAGCATCCCACATTTTCAGATAAAGGAGTGCTTACAGATTTACAACATACACCCTGCATTGATCAATTACATTACAGTGACCACAAAACAGTGGCAAACCGCTTTCCAGCCTAGCCATGATGAAGGGCAAATATCCCAGGAATAAAAACTCAACAGGGGGGATATTTCAGATCAACTCTGTCACTGTTGTTTTCTGGGAGCTAAATTCATCTGATGAGCTGAAAACTCAATTGGAAGTGGTCAAAGCTTTCTCAGATGATATAAGAATTTCATTTAGTCTTGATAAATGTGTAAAAATCACATTTAAAGCAGGAAAGCTGCAGCAAAAAGGAAATATCAGTATGGGACAGGAATGTGATAAAAAGGAATACGAGCAGGGTGGAATGTATAAATAGCTGGAAATTGAAGGATCAACAATAAAATATTAATAAATGTAAACAAAACTCAACAAGGAATATTTTAGAAGATTAAAATTAATAATGAAAATAGACCAGACATTTATGAACAAAGTCCAGGCTATAAAACAATCTGCACTTCCTGTTCTTACAGTTTTGGGGTGACTGACTGGCTCCAAAAAGTATTGGATCACTTGGACAGGAAAACAAGAAAATGATTCATGGTTATCAAATGATATATGAAAATCAATGTATACCAAGATTTATATATTATGTACTTCTTCTGAAGGAGGTATGGACCTCCACAAAATTGATTACATGTACAGATCTTTAATCAGAAAACTGCATACATATCTGAGAAGCTTATCAGATCCAAACATAGTGAAAGTTCTGAAACATGAGGAGAACAATTCTAAGATGACTTCTTTGCTAAGTTTACCAGAATTATATCGGTGTCAAGTGGAAATGGAAACCAAACCAGAAGTACACAAAAATCAGGTAGCAACTGAATGTGCCAAAAAAAATGATGACTAAGGATTAGATGAAAAAGGCAAGAAGAAATGCAGAAAAGGCAAAAATATAGTTGCAGGTACAGAAAACTCCTGGAAAAAACTTGTGTTGATCAGGACCTGATGCAGGAACAGTTGAGGAAAGGTGAATTTAGACCAAAGAATGAAAGGTTAATACTGATGGCCCAAGATAGTGAACTAAATAGACTTTGGTTTACAAAGTCCATTGAGCATGTGGGAGAAACAGGCAAATGCAGTTTTTGTAAAACAGAAATGAAAATGGTCACACATCTTGTTGTTGGGTGTGACACAAAAATGGCATACTGCCTGTATACTGAAAGGCATAATAATGTGGCAAGAGTGTTGTGTTGGGGATTGTGCAAACATAATACTGATGCAGCTGAGAAGCACTGGAAATATGAGCCACAAAGCATTATAGAGAATGATGAAGTTTACATCACACGGGATCACCCTTTACAGATCACCCATAACAGTTCAAAAATAGATGTGAGAAAAGCAGATACAGTAGTCCACAGTAACCACAGAATCATACACCAATGCACTGTACGAACACGTACATAAATGCATGGATCTCGCCATGCCCAATAGAACCAAGACGCTCTCCTCCAAAAGAAAAGAAGCCAATCTGGTGGTCCCCTACCATAAACAAACTCTACAACAGGAGGAGGAAACTGATGCAGAATAAGGTGAAGTCCTAAGACTGGAAAAACTCCCTTATCAGCCTCAACAAAAAGTTGCGATCCCCTCATCAAATCCTCTAAAGCTAGCTATGAAAACAGAATTGCAGCAGATAGTAAAGACAACCACAAGGCCTTCTATAGTTATGCAAAGAATCTCCACGGCAATACCCAGATTTGCTCTGAGCTACTGCACAATGGTACCTCCTATACTGAGCCAACATATATTTCCAGTGTACTGGCCGATAGATTCAGTGCCAACTTTACCCCCGCCACCCCCCAAGGACCAATCACAATAGCTTGCCAGGCACCCAGTATTACTGCTGCACAAGTTAAAATAGCACTGTCCAAGGCCAAGAATACAACTTCTATGGGAACTGACAATATCCTTGATTGTGATCTACATGAACTAGAGTGAACTGGCACGTCACTTATGTGCTCTGTTCAATCACAGTCTCACCTCAGGCTATGTCCTTACTGAATGGCACACTGCTACAGTCATCCCTCTACACAAAGGAGGAGTGGCTACAGACCCTGGGCACTATCGCTCAATTAGACTGACGAGTCTGATATGCAAAGCTATGGAACCCATCAACATGGACCTAATAAACAAGGATATAGGGAATCTCCAAACTCTGGATCCCACACAGTTTGGTTTTGTGAAGGGTAGATCATGCCTGCGCAACTTGGTCGATTTCTATGAGTCAGTCACCAGAGATGTGGATGAAGGCAAGGTGGTTCATACAGCCTACCTTGATCTGACCAAGGCTTTTGATACCATTCCCCACTCAGGAATCACAGAAAAACTCACTAAGCTTGGCATCAACCCCTATATCACTAGGTGGGTTGCAAACTGGCTCACAGATGGAACCCACAGCGTGAAAGTAGCTGACTCCAAGTCAGACTGCCGACTAGTCACGAGCAGAGTCCCACAGGGTTCGGTCCTGGGTCCTCTCCTGTTTGGTATCTATTTCTCTGAAGACCAGGCCAACACGAAGAGACTCTGGCTGACAAAGTTCGCAGATAATTGCAAGTTGGGTGCTATTATTAACTCCCCAAGTGACGTTGACATCCTACAGAATGCCCTCACTGAGACCGACTGGTGTCAGAACCATGGCCTTAAGCTCAATGCCAAAAAATGTGTCGTCAACCCCTTTGGGCAAAACCCGGTTCCCATGAATTACCACATTGATGGCAGTCCAGTCCACTGAACACAGAAGGCGTTATAAGAGATCTGGGAACACAGGTTGACAGCAACCTCTCTTGATCACCACGTTGCCACTGTGGTCAGAAAGCCCTTCTATGTGGCACATCTCATTACTAAGGGTTCTGCATCCAGGAAGAAAGGTCATTGTCTCCCTCTACTCTTTTCTCATTGGGCCAATCCTAGAGTGCAATGCCCCATTTGGTATGTACCTCACTAGACACCTGCAACAACTGGAGAGGCCACAAATGTACCTCACAAAGAGGATCCTAGGCCTTAAACACTTGTCCTATATGAACAGACTCAAAAAAACTCCAACTATTTTCTGTCTCGTATCACCTACTTACAGGCGATCTCTGCTTGTCTTACAAAGCCATGTCTGACCCAGCTCGGTTAGAAATGCTATATCTAACGAAATCCCAATCCCTCCACAACACATGCTCCAGAGACCTCAACCTCATTACCACAATTAACAGAGCATGCTGGAGGGACAGGTTCATAACCCAGAGACTGCTCATGCTATGGAACAGACTTCCCATACATGTCAAGCAGAGCACCTCACTGACTCTCCAAGAGAAATCTTGATGAGTGGATGGGAAACAGAAAATTCACCCCGGGAGTAACTCTAGTGGCTCTACTCGACAGAGGCAATGGGAACTAAGGTCGGGTGGCACTATGCCAAGGTAATCGTATGGCTAGACTTGTAAAGGCCCTACGGCCATTAACCTAGTACACACCTATGAACCTATGAAAAACTCTTGAGCTAAGCTTTTACCCATAGTGCCCCTCTCTACATTACCTCAGATCTCATTTGCTACATACTGAATTAAGACGCATCAGGCCAGCTCTCAGAGAAGTCTTTGAAAATTTTTCAAATTTTGTCTCGCTTGTTATATGTTTCGTATATCTAGTTAGCCTGTTGTTAATCACATACAATTTGCTTGTCTGCATGAGTGTCCCTCTCGTTCTTTCCTCCTTTTTACCAAGTTTGGTACTCTTTGTACCATTGCTGGTACAGGCCTTCCGTTACCTCTGAGGTAATTCCCAATGCCATTGTTGGTATTCCCCTTTCTCCTTTTCCCTCTACTGTTAAAAAAAAAAAAAATCTGTTGTTGAGAGAGTGTCTATGAGATTTGATCATTTTTTCCTTTGTGGCTAAATTGTATTTTTGACCTTAATATGTCTGAAAAAAAAAGGGAACAACTGGTTTCAAGAGCTCTGATCTGTGCGACAGGAAAATGCCTAATGTGGACAGCCATATATCCTGTGTCTACTGTCTTGGGGTGCTGCAACTATCTGTGAAACCCCTTGTGAGACTTGTAAAGGGTTTACCTCCCGCACTTTGGCAGAATGTAAAATTTAAGCTTATGCTTAAAAGGTCTCCTTAAATCTCTCTTCGCAGAGGCTATCTCTGAGACTGAGGGCTCATCTCCTCCAAAGAAAGAACATAAAGAGGAGTAAATCCTTACCCTCCTCTCTTCACACCAGTGAATCTAAATCTGAGCCAAAAGCTAAAATTTCTAAATTGGCATCAACATCCTTGGCACTGGGGCTTCAAACCCCCTCCACTGTGTCATCTTCAGTTCTGGCACCTTAGCATTCGGCTACAACGCCATCCTCTGCACCTATTACCCAGGCTCTGACTACGACACCAATTGCGACAACATTACTGACTTCCCTTTCTGCACCAAAAATAGTCATTCCAATGCTGGTCTCTTCCCCCATACCTTTACATCATGCTGGTCCTTCAACCTCAATGCCAAAAGCTAAAATAACCCATCGGACCAGATATTCCCCTTCAGTAGATCCATGTTTTGGCCAACAATGCAGCCCATTTCTAGAGTGTCCTGACTCCTCATCTGGGATATCCACCCACTCCTCCAGGAGCCTTTCGGAACTGGACATAGGGCTAATGGATCAGCTCCAGAAGATTTCCAATACCTTCCAAATCCTTCCTCCCACTGGAGCAGAGGATTTTTCTCCACAGATTCCTACATACTTTCCTCTGACCTCCTTGGAGGTATCCGAGCCTTCGACACCGACGCAAATCCTGTTCCAACTTCTTCGGTTCCATTGGTAGACCTTACCATGGCTCCAGAGTCTACCCTTTGGCCATCGACTCAACTGGATCCAGGCCATTCTCTGGATCGAGACTGGTTTGACAGCAGTACAGTGCCTGTTTTTTCCATGGCTCCGTCTACTACAGTTCTGGTTGCTTTGATGGAACCAGGTCCTCTCGTGGCTCCTTCCCTGGGAGTGGGTTCATCAGAGCAGGGTGTGACCCTGGGCCTGAGGTTGTGTTGCTCTGTGTTCTGGGCTCCCATCCTTGTACAGGCGGAGCTGCTTTCCAGGTGATGGAGAGGGCACTTGCCTCTGCAGGCTCCCAGCTGGTCCCTTTGGCGCTGCAGACTCGTATATACCTTTCCTCCGAACCGCACCCGACACAGCCCACTAGTCAAGGACACCAGGCACAGGAACCTCAAGATATCCTTCCACAAGGTAGCCAACTCTGCAAAGTCCTCCTAAAATGTCCCCACCTAGGAGGTATCTCGCAAAAGGAAACATGTTTATTCCCCTGAAAAATTCTGCACCGAAGATACAGACTACGATGAAGGGTCCCCACAGTCGCCCCCCGAGGATGTCTCCTTTGGAGACTTATTGGAAATCTTGAAGCAGTGGGGAGACTGGAAGTCCATCACCGCTTCCTCAGAGGAGTCTGTATTCTTGCAGGCTTTCTGTGCCCGAGCCTCTACTTCCTGGGTGACCCCGCCTGCAGATGACCTGGCTCAGCTCATCGTGCAGGTAGCGTGGAAGAGTTCTGATGCCTTTGAACCTATCCCCTGGAAACCAGATACAATTCTTTCTCCACCAGAGGACAACCCACATGGGTCTAAGGGCCTTACCAGTAGATGCTATGGTTGCGGCGGCCACCAAGAAAAAGCTCACTGAGGAGAGCTCTATTGTCCATCCCTCTAACAGGGAGTCTCTGGCGATAGACAGACTAGGGAAGCGGATGTACTCTATCGACCTTTGCCATTCAGTCCCTGAACTATCTGGCACATTTTACCTGGCTTCAGAGACTCCCAATCTCAGAACTCTCAAACCCTAGCAGGAGCAGTTTCTGATGAGGTACATGACAAAGTTGCCTCACAGTTTGCAACCCTGGAATCAATCTATCACTCTTCCATGTGGTTGATTTGTCACTCTACCGAAGGGGTGCCTAGAGCAGCGGGTGCAGGCCTTTTCACGAGACATCACACCTGAATGCGCCTATGTGATTTTGTGGACCCCTTTGTCTTCCTTCCTGAATGCCCCCATAGTGGCCTCATCTCATTTTTGCCCTAAGGTAAAAGACACTTTTGATAGGGGTGAAAAGGATGGTAAGACCTTGTCTGCTGTAGGCATATGTTTCTCCACCCACCGATTCTACTGTAGGAATCAGAGGAGTGGAAAGATATGGTACAAGAAATCCCAGGGTCTTTTCCGCGATACACATGGTGAGTTCCCCTCCAGGGCAGAGGAGGGAACTCAACTGGAAGATGCCCCTTTAGAGGCAGAGGGGGTCTGTGTAATCAGGGATCCAGAGATTCTTTCTCTGGACACCCCTATCACCACTCCTGAAGAGCCGCCCAATTGCTTACCTCTGGAAGCAGTCGGGGGACGATTTTCCTTGCACCACCTTGCCTGGCAAATGATAACCACAGATGTTTGGGTGCAGACGATAATTGCCAGAGGTTATATCACATCCCTTTCAGTCTTTACCCAAGACAGCTAAAGCACATTCCCAATGTTCCACCCAGTCAAAGGGTAGCATCAGCTCAAGAAATCTAAAAAGAGCCATGCAAACAGTCCTACCAGACCACATAGGATCTGGATTATACTCTAGGTTCTTTTTAATACCAAAAAAGACAGGGGAATGGAGGCCATTTCTGGACCTCAGCATCCTAAACAAATTTGTCAAATAAAATTCTGGATGGTCACGGTTCAGTCTATACTACCCTTTCTGAAGAAAGACAATTGGATGTGCTTGATAGAGCTTCAGGATGCATATTACCACATAAAAATGGACAAATGTTCCAGAAGATTCCCCCCATTTCCATCTGGGAGCCAATTACTACCAATTCCGAGCGCAGCCCTTTGGTCTCTCTATGGCTCCCAGTGTGTTCACCAAATGCATGGCAGTGGTAACAGCTCACTTGAGACTGCAAGGATTCTGGGTGTTTCCATATTTATACAATTGGCTCCTTACAGCCCCAACCAAGCATCTACTGGTCTCTACAACTAATGGAACACTTGGGGATAACAGTAAGCAAAGATAAATGCAAGTTTACTGTTTCTCAAAGACTGGAGTTCATAGGGGCAATTTTCAGTACTCAGTCTTGCCTAGTCTCTCTCCCACTCCACAGATGGAAAGACTCTGATCTCAACTCCGGGTGATACTCTGTCAGGACAAAGCTCCGGCTCGGGAAATCCTGCAACTACTAGGGTCAATGGCAGCATCGATAACAATAGTTCACCTTGCAAGACTACACATGAGTCTTCTACATTTGCAAACGCAGTATTCCCCTTTGACTCATCCTATGTCCTTTCAAATCAGGGTAACAAATCAGTGCAAACAAGATTTAATTTGGTGGATGAAGCCAGAAGAGCACCTATGTAGTCGCCCTTTCTCCCCCTCTCAGCCCACAGCCATAGTGACCATGGACGCCTCCCTGACTGGGTTGGGGGGCATTTCCAGGGAAGGACAGTCCAAGGCACTTGGTCACCCTTGGAGACCAACCTGCATATCAGTGTTTTAGAACTGAGGGTACTACTTCTAGTGTTGCAAGCATTTCAACCTGTTCTCTCTTCTGGAACAATTGCCATCCAGTCCGACAACGTATCACCTAGTGCATCAACCATGGATTCTGGATCCACTCCGGAATTGCTGTCGCACCCAAATGGGTTGATGTGTCCAAACATAGCTAGCCTGAAGCCGACAGCTTGGTTCCTCCACGTCCAGTAATTGCCAGGCAAAGTAACCTATCCTTCCCTATCTGCCACATTCTTCTGGCTTCCCATAAACCATTCACCAGGAAACTTTATTTAATTAGGTCTTGGAAAAAGGCAGTAATCCCTTTTTTGGCTCCGCTTTCTATGGTGCTACATTACTTTATCTAATCTCCTTCATTCAGGAGCTGCAGCTTCAACTATTCGAGTACACTTGGCGGCACTTTCCAATTTCCATAATGCTTTCAAGGACTCTTCCTTGATTTCGCAGAGTCTCTGTAAAACCTTTTTGAAAGGAGTTACACACATTAGGCCCCCCCTTCAAACAGCCGATCGAGGCTTGGAGTCTGACATTAGTTCTACAGTCTGAGACTCACCCCCTTGAATCTGCTTCCAATTGCAATCTGAAAGTCTTATCCTGGAAAACTTGTTCTTGGTGGCCATTACCTCAGCAAGACGAATTTCTGAGTTGCAAGATTTGTGCATAAACGTCCTTGCATAGTGTTCCATAAGGACACAGTACCACCCCGGACTAACCCCTCCTTTTTACCCAGAGTTATTTCAGACTTTACTATTAATCAAATGATTAATCTATCAGTTTTCTTTCCACGTTTTACTAACAAAGGAGAATATTCACTACATTTGCTTGATGTACATGGACAATTGCATTTTTCTCAACAGAACTAAGTCATTACGAAAATCTGACCAGTTAATTTGTATCATTCTCAGGACCAAAATTGGGGAGACCAGTTTCCAAAGTTACTTTGTCTAAATGGTTGAGATACTGCATTTGCTTCATTTATCAATGGAACAAAGCTTCCCTACCATCTAAAGACAAAGCACATTCAACCAGATCAGTCGCAACATCTGCTGCTTTCCATGCAACAGCTTCTATGGATGACATCTGTGCGGCAGCAACATGGTCTACCCCGCATACCTTTATTATTCATTACAAAATGGATATGGTCTCCAGGGGGAGAGCTTCCTTTGGTTCAATGGTACTCAGGAATATTCTTTCATAGGGGCTTCCAGGAAACAAAGTAGCTAGGGCCTCAGTCCCATCACTAAGGAATGAAGATTAACAACATCAGATAAAGACTTTATGGTTCTTACCATAACGTTCTGTGTTGTTGATGGATCATTCATTCATTCACTGCAACCCACCCGCCATCCCCCTCCGAAAGACTCCTGGAGGTTCGGATATGGTCTTAGCCTATGATAAGAAAGTTGCGCAGATAAAGCCTCCACTTTCTTTCTTTCTTCCTTCCTTATGGACAAACTCGATCTGAGGTAATGTAGAGAAGGGCATTATGGGTAAAAGCTTAGCTCGATAGTATTTTGGCTGGTGCGAGCTTGTTATAACTGATGATTCGGTTCCAAGGACAGAACAGAGACCCATCAGTAATGAATGAATGAATGAAGCTCAACTACATAGATGGAATATTATGGTAAGAGCATAACTTCTTTTTTGGAATGGCCCAGCCACAGCCCAGACCTAAATCCAATAGAAAATCTGTGGAATAACCTGAAGAGGGTTGTGGACAAGACTTGCCCTTGCAATTTGACAGGTTTGGAGCACTTTTGCAAGGAAGAGTAGGCAAATATTGCCAAGTCAAGATGTGCCATGCTGATAGACTCCTAGCCAAGAAGACTGAATGCTGTAATTTAAATCAAAAGGTGCTTCAACAAAGTAATAAAGGGTGTGCACATTTATGAAACCAGCTTATTGTACATTTTTTATTTTTTATATTTTTCCCCCAACAGATTTCTTTGTTTTTCAATTGAATTTTACAGGTCACATTAAATTTGAGAGAAGTTTTGAAATGATTTATTGTGGACTCATTTTTTTATATCGCAAAAACCTGACATTTTAACATGGGTGTGTAAACTTTTTATATTCACTGTAGTTTCAGTCTTTGTTGGCCAGAATTGCTCTTCATAGCACATACAAATTGCACAGAATTGACTCATGCAATTTATATGGTGGCTACATGTATTAGTAGCATATATAAATCAGACTGTAAATTACTTTTATAAGACCCACTGCTCCTACTGCTACTGGAACACAGAGCGGCTGTTGAAGCTCAGCTGCAAACTAGTTGATAGCCGTGTATTCGCCAGGGAACCTTGTTGGCTAGGCTTACATAGGCCTTTGGGCCGATAGCCTAGTACCTACCTATGAACCTTCCACATTGCTCGTTTCTGCTTGCAAATCTTGGCATTTTATGACTTTGTCTCTCTCTGTACTAAAAACATTATGCTACACCTAGTGATTAATTTCAATGATCAGTGCTACTTTTGTCTTCTTTACATGGACTACTGAAAACTAATGCCTTTGCCTACCCTGGTTTAAATGATTCCTGCTCTCTTAAATGTGTTTTAAAATTGAAAGCTTTAACTAGGTAAATATAAGGAGTGGGGATTTTTTTAATGAAATTATTGCACAAACAAGGTTTTAAAGATGTTTATTTGTATGCAATATACTTGTTTGTTAAATGATAGTAATTTAGATGGGCTTGAGTTATTTGGGGGGGGGCTATGATGTCATGAATTACTTGCGTTATTTAAACTGCAAAGTATTTTGGTCTGACGTCTGAAGAAGTTTCTTCATTGTAAGTGGACGAAAGCGCTAACAATACATTTTAGAATTTTGTTTTTTCAGAAAGAAGGTGGCGTTTATTTCTGGTATTTAATTCACTTGTGGTGGTTGCTTCCCCCCCCCCCCCCGAGGTATTGGTAAACAACTTTTGTAATATTATGCATCTTTCTATTATGCCATGAAGTACCCTCTATGCTCTCTCTGGGTCAAATAGAAATATTAGTATGGCACATACTCATAACTTGGCATAAAAAAAAATAAAATAAATAAATAAATAAAAAATCACACTTTCTCACAATGATCACTGTATTTGGGTCAGCAGACAATCCTGAACCATGTGCCAAGTTGTCCTGTTAAACTATGCTCTACTACGCTATGTGGACTAAACATCTGTATAATATTTCAAATATGTACAAATCTCATACTTGTTACTAAACAAATATAAAAATCTGCAAAGTGCTGGCAGAGGGACACCAGGTAGCAATAAGACATTTTCCAGAATTATGTAAGCTTTCATTTTAAACCATGTACCTTATAAGCTCCTTCTGGGTCAAGCTATTGGCAAATATTTAATATATCACAAACTCACTGGAAAAAAAAAATCAAAACTCAAACTTTCTCGCTTAGATCACACCAGCACATGTATGCACCCCATCCTACCACCCACACACCTCTCAGTTGTCTGTGGTAAAAATCAAAATTGCAACCACCTCAAAATCTCAGCAATTCCAGCCTCTTTATTGACTGCATACACCTCAGATAAATGCCCAATTGTGGTTTAAAAATAAAAAAAAGAGTGAACTCTGAATACAAAAAGAATGCAGAAATAAATTTATCAGTCAGTATATGTTTTTTGTCTCTCTAGCGGTTTCAATTTTGTACTGAAAATTCAAATCAAGCACTGACTGCATTAATTATAATTAGTTCCATGTTGCTCTTATAGTAAAAAAGAAACTGCAAATTAAATGAATGTGTGTATAGTTCTTGTAACAAACTGCAAATTGAAGCCAAGAACTGTAAGTAACAAAACAGCAATCAAAACGAATAACAATTGGATCTCGGCTATCAACTAGTTTGCAGCTGAGCTCCAACAGCCGCTCATTGTTTTTGTTCATTATATTGCTGTTTTATACTTGTGCAGCTGCTAGAGTAACAAGTTTTGTATTAGCATACATTTTTTGAATTTTCTGAAGGATATTAAGCCTGGAATTTAAATCTTCGTTATTTCCAAAAAACAATTCATTTTATAAGGAACTTGTACAAGGCAAAACTGGAACAATTTTGCAAGGCATGCAAAACTCCACATCCGCTTCAGTGCTATTACAATGGCTGATAAGAAATCCTCTATTAGAAAAAATACTGGTACACTTAAACAGGACTTAATGAACAAGAATACAGTCTTAATGATACATCCTGCGGGTTCAGTTTACAGCTACACAGATACTCCATTGCCTTGTCATTCAACTGGTCATTTTTTTCTGTGACATCATGTACATTTACAGTAGCCCTAGGAGGTACAACTTGAAGCAACCATTCTAAAAACCTCCTCTGAGAAGACAATCAATAGGCAAAAAACAAGGACTAATGAAACCAAAATAAGGACTAGACTACTTACTGCCTAGGATGACCATGCTACAGATTTTACTTGATAAAGCATGGAGTCTTCTGCTACTGGGCATCAACCAGATAACAGTAAGTAAGCAAATATAAAAACTTACTAGTTGTTATTTGTACTTTTTGCTCAGACATGCTCAAATTTTAAGACTTGCAGTTCTTGCATTACCATGAACTTCCCTATACTGATTTTGTACCAGTAACTGATACCAAACATATGATTATTTTTGTCATGAGCACACAAAGACACTATAGGTGCCATAGTGAAAATAAAATTGTATTTGCGCTATAGGTACAATTACAGGTAGTACAAGATGAGTAGTATAGGTGAAAACAAGTTAAATATGAGACTTTCACTTCAACAGTGATTCAGAAGCTGCCTTTTTACCAGGTACTTGCATACGACGTAAATCTCAAAGTTACATTGTACTTGACCTGGGCAAAAGAAAAAAAAGTGTCGAAGTGTGGTACATCTTTTATGTCTTAAAGAGAAAGAAGTGAAACTATTTTAATGTGGAATACTTTCCAGTTTCACTTAAAGTAATTTGATATACTCAAAATATACCTTTTCTTTCTGAAGAAAGATAATTTTCCATACTTCAAATGTAAAAAAGAAAGCCATTAGAGATAATTGAAGTCTGGAGGAGTGAATATTACTCATTTATATGCTGCTTGCCTTCTCTGTTATTTTTAGTGTCAGTCAAGATCTGTGAGGAGCTTTTCAAATGACACACACTTTTGTCCATATTTGGCAAATTGTGCAACAGAATAAAATGCAAAGGAAAAGCAGTGCTGGTGCACAAGAAATTATTATGTTGATAATCAAGAGTCGTTGATTCTTGGTGGCCTGATTATTTTCCCATAAATATCTTTACATTTCAAGTAAATACATGTTTTTAAGTGATAAGGAAAAATTCAGTTATACAGATGAAGCCCTGGAAAAAGGAAATTTATTCAATGATTTGAAGAATTTCTCCCTAGATGAAGACCATCTCTACTGGTTCTCAAGCACATTTTTTGTGTTAAGCTTTTTTGGGAACAATAGAATAGTATGCTCTTACTATTAAAATATTTTTAAGGCTAATGCTGTTGAAAGACTTTAGGGGCAGGGTTATTTGCGTGTTGGGGGTTACAGTTTTCATAGGATCATAGGAGGTTACTAAGCTAATCGCCCTGGGGCCCTTACAAAAATAGCCAAGAGTTTATCCCGAAAAAGAGACCTCAGTCAGAACCTGTCACCCCTATCAGTAATGGACACAGGTGGAACCCCTGGGATGAATTTGTGGTTTCCCATCCAGTCATCAAGGTTGCACTTGAAGAGGTTCAGCAAGGTGCTCTGTTTGACGTGTATAGGAAGTCTATTCCAGAGATGGGGGAGTCCTCTGGGAGACAAACCTATCGCTCTAGCAGGAGCAGGTTTTGTTAAGGTCACATATTGGGTTCAGGCCTTCTGAGCAGATAGTGGGTGAGGAGTTAAGACTTACGGACATGCAGCATCTCTAGTAGGGCAGGGTCCGAGACACAGATCACCCCATGAGCAAGCTGCGCTATACAGAGTAGAGTGATAGTGATTTGAGATGGTCGGCAGGTGTTGGAGGCCTTGGATTCTCTTTGTGAGGTATTTCAGTGGCCATTTCAGTTGGTGCAGATGTTTGGAGAGGTACATCCCAAATGGGGCAATATACTCAATTACTGGTCTAATGAGGGAGGAGTATAGAGAAGTAATAACCTCCTTTTTTTCTGGATGCAATCCCTTTACTTATGAGATGAACTAAGTAAAAGACTCGTCTGACCACGGCTGCTAAATGACAGTCGAATGTGAGATTAAATCAACCTGAGTGCACAGGTCACTCACCATAGGTTGTGTGCTTAGGGGGTTGCCACTGATGTGGTAATCAGTAGGGGTCGTGTTTTTGCTGAATGGTACGATGCATTTTTTTTCCATTTAGCTTGAGGCCATGACTTTGGCACCAGTCATTAATTGCTGCGCACCCTCTTGATGTATGTCAACATCGTTTGGAGAGTCAATAACAGCACCCTACAGTTGTCGGCAAACTTTTTCAGTCACAGGCCTTTTGTCATTGCCTGTACCTCCGAGAAATAGATGCCAAACAGTAGTTGTCTCAGGACAGATCCCTGGAGAACTCCACTAGTGACAGGTCTGCTACTGGAGGTGAAGGTGCCTATTCTGACTGAGGATCCTGTCAGTGAGCCAGTTGGCCACCCACCTGATGAGATAGGGATTTATGCCAAGGTGCGTTAGCTTTTTGACGATACCCGCATGGGGAATTGTGTCAAAAGCCTTGGCTAAGTCAAGGTAACCTGTATGTACTGACTTTCCCCTCATCCAGGGCCTTGGTGAGGGTCTCAAAGAAGTCAACCAGGTTCAACAGGCAAGATCTGCCCTTGACGAATCCTAACTGGGTGGGGTCAAATGCATGGAGATTGCCTATGTCCTTGTTTATGAGCGCCATAATAATATGCTCCACGGCTTTACAGACCAAACTTGTCAAGCTAATGGGGCAATAGTTTTCAGCGTCAGTAGTGGCACTACCTTTGTGCAAGGGGATTACAATGGCGGTTCTCCAGTCTGCTGGAATGAAGCCTGTACTTGGGCTATGGTTGAATAGGGTGCTCCTTGGTGAAGCCAGTTCTTTCTGGAAATGGTGCAAAATACATCCTGGGATACTATCAGGTCCCATGGAAGCTGTTTTTTTTTGCCTTGGATAGGGCTTGTAACATTTGCTCTACAGAGAGGGGAGTGCAAGACAAGCATCAGAGATGTTGATAGGGCCTTTGGGAGGATACGTTTAGAGCAAAGTTCACCCCCTATCCGCTAGCAGGTTGACCAAGTCAACAGGATCAGTGTGATACTGTTAAGTACTAATTCAGAACAAGCCTGGGCTTTGCGATGGAAGTTCTTGACATAACTGAAGAAGACTTTATGGTTTCGCTTTGTTATGAAGGCTAGTTTCAATTCATAATTGGCCTTGGAGGTTTTCACTAGTGATCTAATTTGCTTGTTGAGGCTAAGGAAGGCATTTTTCCAATTTGGAATTTGTTCCCTTTAACCCTTATAGGTTCATAGGTAGGTACTAGGCTATTGGCCCTGGGGTTTATACAAGCCCAGCCAAAAAGGTACCCTGGCTTTTGCCACCCAAGAAAATTATTTTCCTGTGCCACTGTCGAGCAGAGCCACAGAAGTGATCACCGGGGTGAATTTCCTATTTCCTATCCAATCATCAAGATTTTTCTTGAAGAGTGCTAATGAGGAGCTTTGTTTGATATAGATTGGTAGTTTATTCCAGAGTATGGGAAGTCTCTGGGACAGGAATCTATCCCTCCAGCATGTTCTGTTTATTGTGGTGACGAGGTTTAGGTCTCCACAGCGTGTAGCTCGGAGGGATTGGGATTTCTTTAAGTGGAGCGTGTCCAACAGCTCTGGGTTTGACATAGCTTTGTATGTTAGGCAGAGATCACCTCCGAGTAGGCGACATGTGACGGAGTAAAGCTGGAGTTTTTTTAGACGGTCTGCGTAGGGCATCTGTTTGAGGCCGGTAATCCTCTGTGAAGTATTTCTGCGGCCTTTCCAGTTGTTGTAGATGTCTTGTAAGGTACATACCAAAAGGTGTGTTGTACTTTGGTCTAATGAGTGATGAGTAGAGCGGAACAATGACCTCTTTTTTTCTGGATGAAAAACCTTTTGTGATTAGGTGTGCCACATAGAAGGATTTCCTGACTACTGTGGCAATGTGATTATCAAAGGAGAGACTACTGTCCACCTGTGTCCCAAGGTCTCATCACACTTTCGGTGTTAAGTCGACTACCGCCTATGTTGTAGTTCATGGGTACAGAGTTTTTACCAAAGGGGATGACAATGCACTTTTTGGCATTGAGCTTGAGGCCATGGCTTTGACACCAGGCATCTGTCTCAGTGAGGCCCTTTTGTAGGATGTCCACATCGTTAGGAGTTTCGATTATAGCTCCTAGTTTGCAGTCATCTGCAAACTTCATTAGCCAAAGACTTTCTGTGTTAGCCTGTACTTCAGAGAAGTAGTTACCAAACAGGAGAGGACCTAGGACTGAATCCTGTGGTACTCCACTTGTCACTGGTCTGAAGTCGGATTTGGAGTCTGCTACTTTCACAGTGTGGGTTCTGTCAGTGAGCCAGTTGGCAGCCCATCTTGTGACAGAGTTTTATACCTAGTTTAGTGAGTTTATCTATAATTCCAGTGTGTGGGATGGTGTCGAAAGCCTTGGCAAGATCTAGATAGGCTGTGTGAATCACCTTACCCTCATCTACAGCTTTGGTGACTGCTTCAAAGAAGTCTATCAGGTTTAGGAGACATGGTCTGCCTTTTACAAACCCGAACTGGCTGGGGCCAGAGTTTGGAGATTACCAATGTCTTTGTTTATAAGTTCCATGATGATACGTTCCACGGCCTTGCAGACCAGGCTCGTCAGGCTAATGTGGCGGTAGTTCCCGAGGTCCGTGGTGGCTCCCCCTTGTGGTGTGGGATAACTGTCGCTGTACGCCATTCAGCAGGCACAAAGCCTGTCGTGAGGGTATGACTGAACATGGTACTTAGGTGGGGTGCCAGTTCGTTGTGTAGTTCGTGTAGAACGCAGCCTGGGATGTTGTCTGGCCCTATGGATGCTGTGTTCTTGGCTTTGGAGAGTGTGGTTTTTGCAGCCGTGATTGCAGGAACTTTGCATTCTTCCAGTATAGAGATGGGCTCTTTAGGGGGTGAGAGGGGGGTAAAGTTAGCACTGAACCTATCTGCCAGGATGTTGGCAATATCAGTTGGGTCTGTATATTTAGTGCCATTGTGCTGTAACTCAGAGCAGATCTGAGTGTTGCCATTGAGATTCTTGACATAGCTATAGAATGCTTTGTGGTTGTCTTTAGAATCAGTGACAATTTTGTTTTCGTAACTAGCTTTGGAGGATTTTATCAGGGATTGCAACTTCTTACTGAGGCTGACCCAGGGAGCTCCTCGACTCATGGGATTTTACTCTTTTGAAAACAGTTTCTTCCTTCTGTTGTATAGTTTGTTTATGGCAGGGGACCACCAGATTGGCTTCCTTTTTTGAATTAGCATCTTGGTTCTGTTTGGGATAGCACGATCCATGCACTCGTGTAAGTGCTTATAAAGTGCAATTGTGTAAGATTCAATAGTCGTAACTGTATTGTCAATCTGCATGGGTGTCATGAAGGTCACCACTTCTGTCTTAAGAAGCATGAAATTGGCTTTGGAGAAATTTTTTACCATGGTTTCCTTAATGGGGGGTGGGGGCAAAGTGTGGATATCTAGGGTAATTAGCTTATGGTCGGACTTCACCACTGAGGAGTTGACTTCAGGTGTGGAACACCAGTCACTCATGTTGGTAATGACTAGATCTAGGATATTGATACCCCTGGTGGGGGTGTGGATAAGTTGATCCAGGGCATTGGAGTTTATGAATTCCAAAAAGCGTTGAGCGAAGGATTTGGTACACGAGTAGTTTTCCCAGTTGATGGTGGGGTAGTTGAAATCGCCCATTATTAGGGTGTTTGGTTGAACCCTAATATTTTCCAGTACATCAAGAAAAGAGGAGTGGGAATCCTGGGGCATGGTGGGGGATCTGTAGCAAGCTACAATTTGGATTTCAGTTTTTCCCAGAGTTAGTTGCACTTGGATAACCTTGGCTGCATTATGCTGAGCAACTAGCCTGGAGGTGTGGATATCCTTAATGAATATGGACACACCTCCGCCTTTGGTGTTCCGGTCCAGGTTACATGGCTGAAAAGTGTGGTACGAGTTATAGCCTGGTAGTGCAGGGGTGCTCTCTGGAGCCTTGAACTAGGTCTCAGTCACTGCACAGACATCGATGTTCTCCATTTTAAAGGAGTGCCTCGAGTGAGTGCATTTTGAAATTTAGACTTCTAGCATTCAGTAGCATCACCCTCAGTGTTTGCTTGCCTGTTCCTGTTACAGTGGTGAATTTGTCATTTGAACCTTGCCTAAAAAAGGCACTATAAGGGCGGCAAGAACCTTAGCCAGTATCCGGAATCCCAGGGGTGAAAGGTGCAGGCCATCTCTGGCAAAGCATCGTGGTCTGTAGATCATGTCATCCCAGGCAAACAGATGCTGGATCCCTTTAGAATGACACCAGAAGCTTAGCCAATTGTTGAAGTCAATCATTTTGTCTTTGTACTGCGGCATAATTCTGGGTGATGTCAGAATGCTACTCAGGGCTAGGCTCATACCTGCCTGGGCTACAAGATCAGTGAACTCTTCCATGTCTCTTTTTCATGTAGTCCAGGCAGGTCAGTCTCAAGTCATTCACACCAACATGGACAATGACAGTCATATTTGTACTTGTGGAGTGCCCCGAGTGCGTGGGTTTTGTGGCAGATCCTGGCACCAGACAGGCAGCTGACAGTAACCTTCTCCTTGTTTAGCCTTGATGCTTTGCCAGAGGTGGCCTTCACAACAGTTTCTTCCTTTTGTTGTAAAGCCTGTTGATACAGGGTGTCCAACAAACAGGTTTGTGTTTCCTTGAGAAGCAGATTTCAGATCTACTGGTTATGGCCGAGTCCATGCAGTTGTACAGGTGCTTGTAAACTGCATTGGCACACTGTTCGGCATAGTTGTCTGCATCCTGGGGGGGGGGGGGGTGAAGCTATAGCTACCCTCCCTTAGGAGGTTGTAGTCAGCTTTTGAGAAGTTTTTTAGCTTGATTTTGGCTGGGGGGGGGGGTGTTGGGTGGGATAGAAACTTCCGATGAGACAGATCATCAGATGATCTGATCTAACCAGGGAAGGATATACTATGGGAGTGGTGCAGTGGTCACCCATGTTGGTAAGAACCAAGTCCAGAATGTTATCTCCCCTTGTGGGGATAAGACAAGCTGGTCTAGTACGTTAAAACTGATGAAGTCGAGGAATTGTTGAGAGAGTGTTTTAGTGCAAGGATAGCTCACCCAGTCTATGGTGGGGTAGTTGAAGTCACCAAGGACTAAGGTATTAGGGGGTACCTTGGTGGAGTCTAGTAGATCCAGGTAAGAGGAATGCGTGTCCCGAGTCGTGAAGGGGGGTCTATAGCTAGTTATAACTCGGATGGATGTCTTTCTAACTGTCAGCCTTACCTGGAGTAGTTATCATGCTGGCAAACCAGTCAGGCAATGTGCCTGTCCTTGATGAAGATATAGACTCCGCCATTAGTCTTTCCGACCTCATTTTGGGGTCGGAATGTGTAGAATGAGGTATAGCCTAGTAAGACATGGGTGCTCTCCACAGCCCTGAACCAAGTTTCCGTGACCGCACAGGCATCAACATCTTCCAGTGAATACATTTTCAGACTTAGGCTCCTAGCGTTAAGCAGAATGACCTTCAATTTGCATTTTGACAGATATTTTATGATAGGTTTGTCTTTGGGACACTGCCTAAAAAAGGCACAATGGAGGAGGTGAGAGCCTTGGCCAGGATCCGGAAACTCAGTGGTGACAGGTGAAGGCCACCTCTGGCAAAGCATCGAGGCCTGTTGACCATGTTACCCCAGGCAGAAAAAATACGGAATCCCCTTGGAATGACACCAGAAACTAAGCCAATTGTTGAAGTCCTATTTTCTTGTTGGTATTGTGGTATCATTCTTGATGAAGGTAGGATGCTGCTTAGGGCTAGGGTCATGCCTACCTGGAACATATACTCACAGTTCAATCATGTCTCTCTTCATATAATCCAGGGAGGTACGTCTTAAAGTCATTCACACAAACATGTACAATGATAGAGTCATACTTGTATTGTTGTGCAGAGACTTAAGTGCGTACAAGATGTGGCAGATTTTGGCACCAGACACCTGACTGTGACCTTCTTGTCAAGCCTAGTGAGGGAGACATTGGTGCGTCTCACAACTGAGTCACCAATGACTAGTGTGTTTGGTTTATTGTTATGTCTTGCAAGCTGTGATGGTTCATTGTTTTGCTTTATGGGCTGTGTTTGTGAGAGACTGGTGTGTTGTCTGCTGTGTGTGGAATGTTTGCGAGTGTGTTTTAGAGGTCTCCGCTGTTTAAGTAAGTTTTGATTGAGGACCTCTGCATAGGTGTGTGAGTGTTTGGCTATGTGATGTGAGTGGTGTGGTGTGTTGTGCTTGGCTATGTGATGCGAGTGGTGTGGTGTGTTGTGCTTGGCTATGTGATGCGAGTGGTGTGGTGTGTTGTGCTTGGCTATGTGATGCGAGTGGTGTGGTGTGTTGTGCTTGGCTATGTGATGCGAGTGGTGTGGTGTGTTGTGCTTGGCTATGTGATGCGAGTGGTGTGGTGTGTTGTGCTTGGCTATGTGATGTGAGTGGTGTGGTGTTTGTACTAGCAAGTTCCTCTTTGTCAGGACTACTAACTGTGGTGCGAAAGAGCATGGACTCCAGGTTACTGATGTGCATGCATTTCTTGCAGGTGGAAGAATTATGTGTTGGGAGAAGAGGGTTGTCAGTAAACATGAGGCAGTCGCTACACTGTCTCAGTACACCCATGTTGACCAGGCTGGCAGGAGAAAGTGATGGGAATTGTCCAGACATAGTGTTCCGAATGCTTGGGCAGACTTATGGAGAGAGGGTTTTGTTAAGGGTTTGTCCACAAGAACCTTCTTAAATGTAAAGTAACTGACCTGAAGCACAAGTGCCAAGACCAAAGCTTAAAATGCTTAGAATAACAGACAAATTTAATTAGCTATTTACAAGCATTAATAAATGCAGCAGAATAAAAGCGCTTGAACACTTAAGAGCACACAGCAAAAATAAGGCAATAAAGTATGAAGAACACAATTACAGTAAAAGCAGCTGAATAAAGTCTAAATTTTTTTTAAGTCGAGAGGGAGGAAACAGAAGAGTTCAAAATTAGGGAACTAAGGGGGTTAGTCTGGCCAAATGCTCTCTCGCTACTTAGGACAAGGAGGAGTGTTCAAAGTCAAAGAAACAAGGGGCCATTCCTATCCAAATCTCACTGCACTATGTTGAGTGATCAAATGAGATTGGGCTGGGAACAGTGACCAAAATCAGATTTATAGCAGGGGCGGACAAATCCAAAGCCAACAAGATTAAGACTACAACAACACTTGGGAGGGCAGGAAAAACAACCACTGCAGACAACAACAAAGGACAGAAAAAATAAAGCAAATGTATAAATAATAAAGCAAATATATAAAGACAGCACAGTGCAAACTGAACTGCAAAAGTCTACTTATCAGTTTGGAATATCAGATGGTAATAGACTCCAACTCTGCACACAGCCAGGAGAATTTAGATCGGCTATACCAGCTCTGCACAAATTTACAGAAATGTAGTTTGTACTGGAAGTACAACATAGAAAATACACCTCAGGCAATGACTAACAGTTAAGACGGCCTGGCTCAACAACCTCCCACATGAAACTAGCTTCTGAGCTACCCTGAGAAACAAACAGCACAGACAAAAACAAAGGACAGAAACAATAAAGCAAATATATAAATACAGCACAGTGCAAATTGAGTTGCAAAAAAGTGTACTTTTGTGAATTTAAGCAGATTTCTGGTTGTGGTCATTGAGCTAGCTTCCAACAAATAAAAAAAATCTTGCTGTGGACCACAAATTCTAGATTAAATATTTTGGTAATGGTGATAGTAAGTTGTCAGCTCCTTGACTTCACCATTCCGTAAGGCACAAGCAAGTGTATGCATTGTATACAGATGTACAGTTCATAGACCTACCTTTATTTGGCAGGTGAGTCTATCAGAGTACACAGTATATCAGGTCTACAGAACCTCCAAAGCAGCCACTCTCCTTCAGCTAAGATACCATTTGGGTCTCCATCAACATCCACAATAGACTTTGATAATAAATGGTAGCCATGTCTCATTTCCTAGGGTCAAGTGGTGGCACACACACACGCACGCACATACACGGGCACGCGCACACACACAAACACACACACGCATGCGCGCACAATCAGTTCTTTGCTTGTAGCTTCTAGGTGGCAATCTTTGCATCCTCCTCAGTTTTTAGATGGCACAGTTCCACCTCTTAACTAGTTTGTGTGCATCCTGTGCTGTTTTAGGCATTTAACAGTTTGTTTCCCAACCTGCCTCTGCTGACATTGGTGTCCCTGACGCTTTCCATTTACACATCCAATATCTCAGTGGTGACAGGAGTATCCTGCCTACTTCTGCTGAAGCCCTTATCCAACCACTCTGCATTCTGTGGAACTTTGACCCACCCACTTTTGCACATATGGCCCATGCAGATTCACAGACTGTTACAAGGCTAAAGGCCTGGAGGGCGTTTCTAAGCCTAACTAAGTTTTCCCAAAAGAATAATTATATCCTGCATCTAACTAGGACATTGAGGGCCACACATTTATAAACTACTTCTGTCCATAAGGGACATGGGAGCCAGGCCTGGTGGAGAATTCACCATCCACTGGGCTAGAATGCTCTTAAACTGGGTAACAGACAAACTCAGCTTCAAATGGAAAGGAAGCCTGTTCCACTGGAGAGGCAGTCTCAGGACACATTTGTCTCTCCAGTACGTTCTGTTTAAGTCACACACAAAATTTAGGTTCCCAGACCTTGTATTTTTGGTACACTGAGTTATGAATATGTAGAAGATTCCTAAATGTGGGTTTTACAGATATCTTAAGCCAGGGATAGACCACCCCTCAACCATCTATAGGAGACTAAGTAGAGGGCGAAGTCTTTAAGGCACTCTACATAAGGCAAGTTTGTTATGCCTTGCATTCTTTTTGTAAGGAACCTCTGAGGTTGTTCTAGTTGCTGCATATGCCTGGCCAAGTACATACCAAAGGCAACTGTACTCCGACTTGTCTGATAAGGGTGGAGTACAGTGGGATAATGACTCTTTGGACAGAGATTCCATGCCCTTACTTGTAAGTTGTGCAACATAAGGATTTCCTCACCACTGTGGCCACATGGTGGTCTAAGGCAAAGCTACTGTCTACATGTGTACCCAGATCCTGGACTACTAGGTTGATTCTTAGAGGCATATTATCAACATGATAGTTAACTGGTTGACTTCTCAAAGGGTACAATTATGCATTTATTAGTATTGAGTTTAAGAACATGGCTTTGGCACCACATGACAGGAACAGTTCAGTTTTCATCCTCAACTTACCCAATCTACCAGATTTGTCCAGATCCCAAGCCAGTGAAAGCTGTGTTCGACACCTGACCTCCTCCAGCATTATTTTAAAACTATGCACTGTATAGGCACTTCACTGAGGTGCATTTCAATAGCACTTGTGCAACCGGTTCAACGTATGTCACCCAAAAGACACTAAGCCACATCCTTTAGCAAACCTCCACTGTCCTGTGCTGTGTTTTAGCACATGGTAGCCTAAACATTTGAATAAAACCAAGTGAAGGTAAATATGGTTTCAATTAGGTGAAACATTTAACTAGTACTTTTGTAGTAGATTACAAGGTAGGTTGATTACAAAGTATATGAATATTTTTGATAGGTTGACTAGCGAGTGCGTGGAAGGAAGCTGTAAAGAACAACGCTTCTACACATGATGGCAATTGCTTGCTTTGCAGGAGAGTTTCTTGATTAGCATCCATTTTAACATTTCTACAAAAGGACTGTTGTGCATCTGCATTACAAAGGCAAGGGGAAGAGAGTGTTACAGTGTAGTTTGGTTTTATGCTACTTCATGTTTTATAGATGTGCAGAAGAATGGATAAGTGAAGTAATTGGGGGGTGCCTTACAGAGGGAAAGTGCTGGTGCTACTAATATGAGATGTTTAAGGAGTTTATATAAGTAAGAGAGGGCTTTATGGCTTACACAGCTTTTATGTTATATTCAGGGTGAGTGAACTGCAGTGGCTAGATGACTGCTTTTCTAGGGGAGGGCAGACACTATTAATGCACTGTTGCAAACAAGCTATCACTTCATAAAGGAGGATAAATTAAGAGTCAAGTCTGAGAGAGGAGGAAGTAAAGAATTCTTCTGGAGTGTGCTATGCACTTTAGACATAAAAGCACCGCCAATGGAAATGGTTAGGTTTTTGTATGGTACCTTTTTAAGGTAGGAAGCAGAAAAATTGGTGTATTTGATGTAAGATAAATTATAATTCCATTGAGTGGTTACTTGCAGAAGATTATGCCACATATTTTCACACCTTTAAAAAGAGTCAATAGAAAAATTCAGTTTTCCTTCTTTATGGCATTACCTTGCCATTGTTTGAAGTTCTTGCTTTTTCAAGTGTCCAGGGACTATTTTGCCAAAATTTGGCAAACCTACCTCAACATCATATTTAAATTAATTTCTCTTCCCAAGGAAGGGAAGCCAAATGTGGAAAAATTGGCTTTTACTGAAGACCCAGTTGTGAGGGGATCTTGGACAGGGGGGAAAAGGATGCCAGAGGTTCTCATGTCACTCCATTTTTTGTTTTTTTTATATTCACTCCCAGCCACCATGATATGACTGCTCCTTGACATTTGCTGTCCATCCTCAACACCAGGTAACTCTGACTTTCTAACAATGATCCCAGATGTGCTCATTTGCTGGCTGGGCATTTTCTCAAACAGCAAAGCTAATATGGTTACTTATTCTATGAATTAGGAAGCAAGACCATTGGGATCCTGAATCTTTATGAAATGCAGATGATCAGAGCCCCTTCTAGGAGACGAGATATGAAGCACACAGTTCCAATATTGTACAAATGTTCTTCTTATCTTCTTCCTCTGTTTAAGTATTGCAGAGTTTTGGTAAGGTTCCTTGTCCCTATCACGAGTCAAGCAAACAGGTGAGTCCTCCCCAAAATAGAAGAACTGGATGACTACATTGCTGTAAACCTGTTTGCTGATCCTTCTTACTGTACAGAAATCAAGACAGCAGGCATCAGAAAAGTACAGTTGTGTACACTTACCATAAACGTATATGTTCGAGTGTATTCACTGTTGCAGTCATTACATTTGGGTAATCTACTGGCAGGTTGCCCTCAGTCGGCCTGAATTCAAAAGTCTTGGGTCCTGCATCGGTTCCTGTCTCTTCTTCCATGACGTCAGGTCATCAGGGGTATAAAACAGGCAGCCGACGCAATTTTCTTTAGTTTTTCTTGCCCCAGATGTCAAGTGCCCCCCAAATGGGGAGCAAATATATATATAAAACTATATATACATGCAACAACATAAACTTTACCTTCATCTAAAAGCAAATACACCACAAAAGCTGTAGAATATAGTGAAGGAAAGAGAAGCTCCAGAATAAAAGGGGGATGGTGGGCGGGTAACCTGGACTGCAACAGTGAATACTCTCGAACATCTACATTTATGGTAAGTGTACACGACTGTACTATGTTCTTCGTGTTTCACTGTTGCAGTCATTACATTTGGGTAGAAGCCCAAAGCTATGGATGGGAGGCTGGAGCTAAATAGCATTAGGGGCGGCTATAAGGCCCTGCAGAACTGCACTGGCAAAGCCTACCCTGGACTTAGAGAAGAGAAGCAAATCATAATGCTTTGTAAAAGTATGAACAGAACTCCACGTAGCAGCTTCTAGAATGTCTTTGGTTGGTACCCCTCAGAAAAAAGCTGCTGATGTAGATGCAGCCCTGCTGGAATGAGACCTAATGTCCTTGGGCACCAGTTTACCATGATGCAAGTAGCAGAAACGAATGCAGTGGCTTATCCACTTTGAAATGGACTTTCCCTCAGATTCTGCAGCAAATGCCACCAGTAGCTGCTCAGTTTTTCTTTGAGCTTTGGTCATGTTTAAAGTAGAATCTTAGTTGTCTGTGTACGTCCAAGGAATGCAGAATCCGCTCCCCCTTGTTCTGCGGATTTGGATAGAAAGTTGGCAGGTGAATAGTTTGGTTAAGAGCCACACTGGAAACCACCTTAGGCATAAAAGAAGGATTGGTCCTGACGGACACCCTGTCTGGGTAAAATATGATAAAAGGCACCACAGCCATGAGGGCCTGTAGCTCTGAAACCCTTCTTGCTGAAATGATTGTCAGGAGCAAAGCTGTTTTCCAAGATAAAAACTTTACATCTGCAGTAGCAGCTGGTTCAAATGGAGGCAGAGTGAGCTTTTCCAACACAAAATTGAGGTCCCATGCAGGAATTGGTGATCTTCTGGGAGGTCTTAATTTTTTGGCCCCTCTAAGATACTGTTTTAGCAAAGGGTGAGAAAAGATCGGTGGCTCTGTGTTGTAATAAGCTAAGATGGTAGAGGCATGGATTTTTATTGATGAAAAAGAAAGATAGGCCTTTGTCAAGCATCTCAGTCAAGTATTGTAAAATCTGAGGAATATTTGGCTTTACTGCGTCAGTTCCTTGTGCCTGGTTCCAAGAACAGAATCTCTTCCATTTATTAGCATAAGATTTTCTAGTACTAGGCCTTCTGGCTTCCAAAATGACATCCATCACAGATTTACTGAGAGGCGTTGTTTGAATAACTACATGATCAGCCATGCTGCCAGGCTCAGTGTTTGGAACGGATTGTGCAGGATATGACTGCTTTGCTGAGACAGTAAATGCGGTATTTGAGGCAAGTACCAAGCTGGAAGTTGAGACATATTCCTTAGGATTGGATACCAGTGTTGGCGGGGCTAGCCCGGGGCAATTAGAATCATTTTTGTTTTTTCTTGTCTGACATTTAGTAGAACTTGGGAAGAAGAGGCAGAGGAGGAAAGGCGT